>NC_089586.1:21080041-21347165 GCF_019320115.1 Miscanthus floridulus | reverse complement strand
GACTAACTAGGCTCAAAACGTTCGTCTCGCGATTTCCAACCAAACTGTGCAATTAGTTTTTTTCGTCTATATTTAATGCTCCATGCACGTATCGCAAGATTCGATGTGATGGTTACTGTAGCAATTTTTGAGAAAACTTTTTAGAACTAAACAAGACCTTATTACAATTGTTCATCTAGGCTCTCGCATTTAGGGGCATTTAGGGGGTGTTTGGATCATGGCCTACCAGGCATGCCTGACCTAGGCCAGCAATCCTGACCTCCAGAAGTCTAAAATCGGATGCCTGGAAGCTATGCCTGGCCATCCCCAAGCAGCAGTCAAACATGGCTTTAAAACGTAAAATAATGATTTTATATATGCTCATCCCGCCGCCTACTCATCGTCCTACACGTGTCCCTAACAAATCCATGCAGAGAAAACTGTAAACGTCAAGAAATTTTACAATAGGTATCAGAGAAAAAAGGGTTCACAGTCACAGCATCACTAGTGGCCATAATATACACATGCTTTTCTTACACGTTCTTTATATTTCATATAATAAAAATGATGCTCAAAATTACTGCTAGCCTTCAGAAAGTAGTACAGCTGCAAGAGATAGGAAGTTAATCTAGGCAATGTAATCCAAGATTAGAATTTAGAACTACCTGAGTAAGTGCAAAAGAAATGACAAGCACGCAACACTGACCATCTCCATAAATTTCACAATGAATCCAGGAAGGCAACTAGTAAGCACATGATTTGTATGCCAAAAATGTCATGTACTCCCACATGAACTATCCAAAATGCAATGCAAAAAACACGGTAAGAATGCCATTGAACTGAGCTGATAGAAAACACAGCATTTTCATTCCAAAATCCAGATCCATGAGGGAGCAGTATCTCAAAAGCCAAACCTCAATTGTCAATTTGTCATAGCATCCCAACTGCATACTAAACCATCCATTAACAGGGCCGATGGTAATAATACTGCTACCAGATAAATTAACAGAGGGAACCACGATTAGCAACAACACCCAACTAGTGCCACTACCACCAGACACCAGTACAAACAAAGAGGGGTGGCCACTGCTTACGAAAAAAGTCACCAGGTTATGAGCATCACATACCTACCTACTGCTTGGTTAACAGCTGAGAAATGCCTTCTTGTAAAGAAAGAGTGAAAGACTGTTGTAATTACGCAATGTTGAGACAGACTACTGCGGTAGCAGCGAAGGAATTGTGATTCTTAGGCTTGGTGAAGAATTGCACAATCCCACAATTGGTTTTAGCCCAATGGTCAGTAAGACGCCCAACGAAGGAATTGCTGTCATGCTAGAAGAGTACATGATACAAATTTCCTTATCCTTAGAATTAAAGTTAAACCTGTCGGCTCGAAACGTCATCTCCCGCGTCTGTGATGGGAGGGCAGGTTTACTTCGGCTGCTCTGGTTCCTAGTCTGCGCAAGTGGCGCTTGCACCTCCGTTCTTGTATAACCTCTCTTCCCCAACTTAGCTCTTGAAGCCTTTTATCTTTGTAACGAACGATTGCTTGTTTTTTTAATACAATCCAGGCGGGGAAGCTCTCCCCTCCATAGTTTACTTTCAAAAAAAAAAGTTATTATTATTCAGATACTCTTAGTCAATAGTTTTGACTGGCACACGCTTGTAGCCGCACATTCTGTTGAACCTGCTAAACACAGATATTTGTTCTTCGGCTGCAAAATTTCTCTTTCTATGCAGAAGGTTTGCGGAAAGCAGAAACACAGATACTTTGTAGTTATCAAAGGTCCTGTATGAATTTTCTCCGTTTCAAGCTATATAAACTTCCCCTGGTTAAGCTCAGAAATAACCATGGGACTCAGCTAAACCAGTTTAGATTTGATACAAGACACTACAAGAGTAGCCGCTACTTAATAATATAAGCTTTACATTACAAGGGTTTTCCGGCGCGCGAAGTCGCCGCCGTTGTACAGCTCCTGCAGGCAGAGGCAGTGCCTAGTAATGAACCAATCAGGCAATCACACACAAAACATCTCAGCTCAAGGGGAGATTGATCTGGGGATGATGATGTCGCCGATGTTGTTGTGCCATGGGTCGGCGAGGTGGGTGGCGAGGTTCTCCAGCGGGCCGGTGCCCGGGTACGCCGACTGCTGCACGCAGAAGCCGACGAACGCCAGCATGGCGAGGCGGCCGTTCTTGATCTCCTTGAGCTTGTACTCCTCGAACTTGACGGGGTCCTTGGAGAAGCCGAGCGGGTCGAAGGCGCCGCCGGGGTATTTCTTCTTCTCGGGGTCCTTCTCCATGGTGCGCTGGTGCTCCGCGAACGCGATGGCCACGAACTCGATCACCAGGATGGTCGGCAGCGAGCCCCACGGCACCGGGTTGCCCAGGTACGTCGCCTGCCCGCCCGGGACGGCCGCCCACTCCTGCGCCTTCACCCAGTTGCCCAGGCCCAGGGCCTCCGGCACCAGGATCCCCGGGACGGCCAGCATGGCCCACCGGCAGTGGTACACCTCCGACTCCTTGAACCGCTCGAAGTTCTCCGGCACGGTGGCGAGGCCGAGAGGGTCGAAGCCGAAGTCCCTGTATGTGTATCACTCGTCAGAGAGAGATCAGAGCACGCCGTGTTGTCAGAGTCTCAGAGATTCAGCCGCTAGCTTACCCGGGCGAGGAGCCGTCGAGGTGGGGAGGGCGGGGCTGGCCGGGCATCCACTCGGCGGACATGGTGACGCGGCCGGAGGTGGTGGCGTTGGCGCAGAACGGCAGGCGGCTGGACCGGGACGACGGCGCTAGCAGGCTGGGCACGCCCACGGCGCTGCAGCTCCTCAGTCCGCTCGACGACGCCATCGCCATTGCTGCTTCCGCTGATCCTGGTGAGGCAGAGAGGGAGAAGAACAAGTGGCTTTGAGAGCCGATCAGAATCTGAGGCTGCTATTAAGAGCACGAGCGGCCGGAGACGGAGCGGGATGGGGATATCCAAAACCCGCCCGCCATTGGCTGCAATATCCGTGTGCCCGCGCTCCATTGGGCCACGTAGGATCGAGATATCTCCGGCCAACCTACCCACGTGGCATGGCCCTTCGACGTCTTGCTGCCACTTTGGCGGAGCACTCATCGCCCTCTGGCCACCTATGCAAAGTACGTTCATATCATGCTTTTGCATCCAGCATCCATACTCTGATATGTTAGCAAAAAAGTTATTCAAATGAATGGCCCTCAAGATAGATCATATCAAAATTGGATATTGAAGGTACTTATTCAAGTGCTGTTTTGAGAATACATCATCAAGGTTTAAGTGATTTTTGTTACAAATTACACATTACGGCCACAGATACTTATACATGCACCGATGCACGTAGACTCAACCTTAAGAAAACACCCCTTGTACCTCTACGAGCACATTTGAAAGACCGAGCTAGCAGACCCACTTACTCCTGTGAGCACTTTCAAAAGACTAAGCTGACAGACCTTGAGATAGATGAGGTTATATAGGTGTATCTCGTTGTCAATGGACATGCTACTACCACTAAAAGAACAATGTCATTAAATCCTATAATAAATCAGAAAAAATACGAGAACCCATGTCAATTCGAGAACTTCAACATGAGGAACCCAAATATCTAAGCGACACTCGATTCACAAAGTTTAAGTTATTTAACTACTATATAGACCAAAATTATGTCTTGGTCGACAAAAAAAACATATTAACCTTGTGGCTATTTGAAGGTTGTTAAAATACTTTCAACTAGATCTCCTTGAGATGAAATACGATTCTTAGAGACGATCAATATCAACTTAGGGGCAGTTTTTTAGAACCCCTACCATGCCTCTAATTGTAAAAATAGGGCAATGGTGGCTGACTTGAAATATTTTTTAAAATTGCAAAAAATATTAAACCATACTGTTTTTTTTTTGCATGCACAGGGTGTGTCACAAGTATTAATCTAACATTTTCACACAAATACGCCCCTAGAGAATGAAACTCATGACCTCATATCTCGTGCTAACATCCCTACCACCACACGACATAGTTACTTGTGACTAAGTATAATAATCTTGTATTGAATACTTCCGCTCCAAAATAGTCTCAAATGAAAAGGTTTCAACTAATCAATATTTAACTTGAGCAATGGTCAAAAATTTTGACACACATGATAAACATGACTCAAGGACTGGCCAGAGGTTGGGGTCATAGCATGATAGGGAGTGTTAGTTGATCTCCACCAATAGGCCCAACGGCCTATTGGGCCCTTATCTCTGCTCCCTGATCGGGGGAGCCCAACCCTAATCCGGTTGGTGGGCCCCTGTCGCACAACACATATAAAAGGAAGGTGGGGGTGAGGGCTCGGACTACGAGGTTCACTGGAGCCGCCACACCCACCTACAGAAACCCTAATACCGATCTAAAGAGCTGCTGCCAGCGACGGGATGTGCTACACCAGCCCGCCGCCTCTGCGTCGTCCCCTGCAGGTCACCACCGGCCACTGGACCTCGACACCGAGCCGGAGCTGCCTCGACACCGGCGTCCGCGAGGTCACAGCGCAACCGCGCACGACGAATGGGATGTTACCCGGATCTACGGGTTACACACAGAAAGGTACACACCATACATATCGATTTCAACAATGGTATCAGAGCCAGGTTACTAAGTGTGTAACCCTAACCCTAATCGGGTAAAAGTAAAAGAAAGAGAGACTGGCTCATGGTGTACCGGTTATCACCGCCACCGCGCGTGGGGGAAAGGAGCCGCACCGTTCGACGGCGCACGGCAAAAGTAAAGGACCGAACAGATCAAGTTCGGATCTAAGGAATGAAGAAGGATGGGTTCAGTTTTGGCCGAACTCTAAGACCTAACCCTAGAAAGAATCCCATCACTAATCGGTTCAATTCGAGAAGAAATAAAAGGAACCCTAGCATCTAGATCTCGAATCACACAAAAGGTAAACACGGATCGGGTATTCGGGTTCAACCGAACCCTAACCCTAGATCCCGATTCGATTCGGATGAGCTCCAAAGGGAAAAAGAACAGTTTCGGATGAACTAAAGCAAAGAAAAGCAATTGGTTCAACCGAACAAGGGAAAAAGAACAGTTTCGGATTAACCCTAATCCGAAAAGAAAAGAAATCAAAGAAAAGATTCAAATCCAAAAGGGGAAGGGGAAAAGAACAGGGTCAGGATGCGAACCCTAACCCTAGATCCATTCGGATGAACTTCAGAAAAGAGAAGAATGCAAGCCAAATAGAATTGAAAGAAGGGGATGGGAAAGGAGAAAGGGAAAGGGAAACGGAAACACCTCGCCGGGCGTCGGGAAAACCTTTTTGCCGGCGCGGGAGAAGAAGACCGAGCCAGGCTCGCTGCTCGCTGGCTTGGCCAAGGGGTCACCGTGGCCAGGGCCGCTCGACGGCGGCGCGCTCACCCGCTGGGGAGCACGCACGCCGGCGAGGGGGCCGACGGCGGTGCCATGGACGCCTTCGCTTGCTCTCGGTTGCGCTTGCCTCGCTGCGGTGTGAGGAGAGCTGAGAAGAAAGCGGCGATAGAAAGAGAATGAAGAGAGAGAGAGCAGCGAAGAAATGCTCTAGGGTTTTGCCCGGGGCGCGCGGCGTCGGCTTTTCTATTCGAGCGATACAGCCGGGCGACCATCGGATGTGATCCGACGGCGGAGCGCGACTGGGCCAAACTCAGCCCAGGCGGGCACGAGCGCCGGGCTACTTTCCCGGCCCAGGCCTAGGTTGTGGCCTGGGCACGGGGCCAGCGCGGCGACTGTGCGCGTGCTGGAGTGGGCCGGGCCGCTTTAAGGCTAGGCCGAGTGAACAGAATTGAAATGATTCAGATTTTGTTTTTCCTTTTTCCAGCAAACATTTATTTCCTGGAAAATGAATAAATTGGCTCAAAAGAAAAATAGAAAAGGTATTTTTTACCTGTGGGTAGAATTCAAGAAATTGAGTGAAAGTTTTTTCGCTGCTAAAGAAAAGTATATTCTCCAGTGATTTTGTACTGACATGATATTTAATTGGTGAAATAAAAGTTTTTTCAGTAAATCTTTATTTCCTGGAAATTGATGATTAATGGCTTAAAGAAAATGGAAAAGTAAATTTCCCTGAGGGTAAAATTCAAGAAATTGAATTTTTTTTTTCCGCTGCTAAAGAGAAATTGTTTATTCTCCAGTTAATTTGTACCAACGTGGTATTTAATTGGAGAAAAAGAAAGTTATTCCGCTGCTAAAGAAATTGTTGATTCTTCAGTTATTTTGAACCAATGCGGTATTTAATTGGAGAAAAGAGTTTTGATATGATTATGATGTTGTTATTTTCTGACCAACGTTGTTAATAACAATATCATAATTTTAATAATTTATGCATTGATTCTACTTCTGCCCAACGGTGATATAGAATTAGTGTATAAGAAAAGTTGATAATTTTAATGATTTATGCATTAATTCTACTTCTGTCCAACGGTGATGTAGAATTAGTGTGTAAGAATAGTTGTGAAAGTTAAAGATTTACGCATTAATTATATTTCTGCCCAACGGTGATGTAGAATTAGTGTATAAGAATAATTGTATGTTTTGATTTTGACCAACGTTGAAATCAAGGCATGCAAATGATGTTATTTTATGTTAAGAAAAGTTTTAACCTGGTTTTTCATCTTGTCTAATGTGAACTGGGTAGTCACCTCATCGTGTTCCACTGAGTTTGTGGCACCTGTGAGGGAGACAAAAGAGAATGATGCCACTTGGGCAACTAAAGAGAGAGATTTTGAATCCCAAAAGATAGTCCTATGACTGTTGTGTATAGGAAGTGGGTCACTGCCAACAAGAAATGTTTTGGCTGTGATAAAGAACATGATTGAACCTGCAATTGTGGGCTCAATCCCAAAGTGTGACACGGTCACCGAGTACCTCGATAGAATAAAGAGTCAGTTCACTGGCACTTCAAAGACATATGCTACTCAGCTAATAAAGCAGCTGGTGACAGAGTGTTACTCTGGAAATGGTGGCATAAGAGAGCTCACGATGCGTTGTCGAAATTATGGCACTATCGTTCAGGCCATATTTCGAGGGAGAGAATAGAAAGACAAGTTAAGAATGATATTCTTCCTCCATTAGAGCTCTCAGACTTAGAACAATGCAGAGAATGCATAAAAGGAAAGTATATAAAGAAAAGTAAGAAAGATGACAAATGAAGCGCAGAAATTCTACAGATTATTCACATAGACATTTGTGGTCAGTTTCCTGAAAAGAGTGTGGATGGAAATGATTCGTTCATAACATTCACAAATGATTACTCCCATTATGGCTAAATTTATCCAATCAAAGAAAGAATAGAAGCATTGGATAAATGTACATATTTAAGGCAAACGTTGGAATCCAATGCAATTTAAAGATAAAGACAGTCAGGTCTGACCGTGGGAAGTACTACGGTCGGCATACCCTAAAAGAATGGCATAGTAGTCCAGTATTCTATACTGGGCGAACCTCAGCAAAAGTAAGAAAGATGACAAATGAAGCGTAGGAATTCTACAGATTATTCACATAGACATCTGTGGTCAGTTTCCTGAAAAGAGTGTGGATGGAAATGATTCGTTCATAACATTCACAAATGATTACTCCCATTATGGCTAAATTTATCCAATCAAAAAAAGAATAGAAGCATTGGATAAATGTACATATTTAAGGCAAATGTTGGAATCCAATGCAATTTAAAGATAAAGACAGTCAGGTCTGACCGTGGGGAGTACTACGGTCGGCATACCCTAAAAGAATGGCATAGTAGTCCAGTATTCTACACTGGGCGAACCTCAGTAAAATAGAGTAGCTAAAAGAATCAATCGTACCCTGATAGATATGGTGGGTAGTATGATAAGTTACTCCACCTTACAGTTGAGCCTATGGATGAAGGCGTTAAAACCGCCATTCATATTCTCAATAGAGTATCAAGAAAGTCGGTGCTCAAAACACCGTATGAATTGTGGACAGAAAGAACATCCTCACTTAACCACTTGCATGTGTGTGGGGGAGCCCTGCTGAGGTTAAAGTGTTTAACCCAAATATTGGGAAGTTATATCCCAAAAACAGTAAGTTGTCATTTATTTGGCTACGCAGAAAAGTCAAAAGGTTTTCGTTTTCTACTGTTCAGAGAGACATACAAAGTTTGTGGAAACAAGACACGCTGTCTTCCTAGAGGACAAATGGATGAGGGGGAGCATGATAGCTCAAAAAATTGACCTTGAAGTGAAGCGGGTGTAAGGGCCCTCTCCAATGATTCATGAGCCATTTTTTCTCACTACCTGCTGTAGCTGCACCGACAGTGCTAGATACTGTGGTGCCAGCACCTGTTGTTATCCCACCTGTGGCAACAATGAATGACGATGAGGAACCTGTTCTTTAGGATCCTATAGAACCTATTGCCACACATGAGGGGGAGCAACAACAGCCTCAAACAGAAGATGTGCCAAAATTGAAGGCCCCTATAAGATCTCAAAGAGTTAGAAAATCAGCTATTCCTGCTGATTATGAAGTGTATAACATGAGGAATTTCAAATGGAGGATGATTACACCTCATTTGAAGAAGCCATGAGAAGTGATCATTCATCAAAGTGGCTTGAGGCCATGAAAGATGAAATGAAACATATGAATGCCAATATAGTTTGAGATTTAGAGATAATTCCTAAAGGAGCCAAAACAGTAGGCTGTAAATGGGTCTACAAGACAAAACTTGACTCTCAAGGGAATATAGAGAGATATAAAGCCCGACTTGTGGCAAAAGGCTTTGTGCAAATAGAAGGGATTGATTACAATGAGACATTTTCTCCAGTCTCATGTAAGGATTTCTTCAGAATCATAATGGCATTAGTGGCACATTACGATTGAGAATTACATCAGATAGATGTAAAGACGGCATTCCTCAACAGAGACTTGGAGGAAAATGTTTACATGGCACAACCGAAAGGTTTTGTCATGGAAGGAAAAGAATGAATGGGATGCCGCCTAAAGAAATCCATTCATAGATTAAAACAAGCTTCAAGACAGTGGTACTTGAAGTTTGATCAAACAATAAAGAATTTTGGGTTTAAAGAGAATGTAGACGACAATTGTGTCAATACAAAGTTTAAGATTGGGAAGTTTATCTTCCTTGTCCTGTATGTAGATGATATCTTACTTGCTAGTAGTGATGTCAGTCACATGAAAGATCTTGGCGAAGCCTCGTTCGTTCTAGGGATCGAGATTCTCCAAAATAGAAGAAAAAGGGTATAAGGACTGTCACAAAAGGCATACATGGAAAAGATCTTAAAGAAATTTAGTATGCACAAATGTAGTCCCTCACCTGCTCCTATAGTCAAGGGCGACGGATATGGGGATTTTCAATGCCCCAAGAACCAATATGAGCTCAATCAATAAAGTGAAAGTGGTTACATATGCTTCAGCTGTCGGAAGCTTGCAACGTGCTCAAGTATGTACGCGCCTTGACTTAGCATTTGTTACCGGGTTTTACTTGGCAGATTCCAGAGCAATTCTGGAATAGAACACTGAAATTAGTAAAGAAAGTTTTGCATTATTTGCAAGGAACGAAAGGCCTCATGATGACATATAGAAGATCTGATTCACTCCACATGGTGGGATATTCAGATTCTGATTATGCGAGAGTGAATACATATCCAGACGTGGATTTTCTATCATCTCGCAAAGGGGAGTTATTTCATGGAAAAGCTCAAAGCAAACTGTCACTACATCGTCCACAATGTATGACGGTTTGTATCGTGTTATGAGGCAACGGGCAGGTGAACTAACTAAAGAAGTTCATACCCGGTTTGAAGGTGGTTGACGACATCTATAGACCACTAAAGTAATACTGCGATTATGATCTGGCAGTACATGATGCTCACAACATAAGTCAAGTGGTGCTGCCAAACACGTTGACATAGAGTATTATGTTGTGAAAGATAAAGTCCGGGATCAAGTCATAAGTCTTGAGCATATAAGAACAGAAAGGATGCTCGCGGATCCGCTTACAAAAGGCTTACCACCCAACATGTTCAGAGGACATGGTGTTCAGAGAACATGTAGCTAGCTTGGGTTTAAGGGAAAGCCTAAAATATTCCTGGACAAAAGAAGGCCCAAAGATAAGTATCTATTTCAGAACAGAGTAGTGAGTTGTAGCTGTTAAGTCTATCGGCAACGGACCGTGACGATGAGACATGCTCTATGAGTTAATCTGTAATGGAATGAACAAAAGCAAATGATATGAAAGTGAAAGATGAATTGAGATCAAGGGGGAGAATGTTAGTTGATCTCCACCAATAGGCCCAACGGTCTATTGGGCCCTTATCTCTGCTCTCTGATCGGGGGAGCCCAACCCTAATCCGGTTGGTGGGCCCCTGTCGCACAGCACATATAAAAGGAAGGTGGGGGTGAGGGCTCGGACTACGAGGTTCACTGGAGCCGCCACACCCACCTACAGAAACCCTAATACCGATCTAAAGAGCTGCTGCCAGCGACGGGATGTGCTACACCAGCCCGCCGCCTCTGCGTCGTCCCCTGCAGGTCACCACCGGCCACTGGACCTCGACACCGAGCCGGAGCTGCCTCGACACCGACGTCCGCGAGGTCACAGCGCAACCGCGCACGGCGAATGGGATGTTACCCGGATCTACGGGTTACACACAGAAAGGTACACACCATACATATCGATTTCAACAGGGAGATCTTGAATGTCATAACTTACTGGACCGATTAAGGATCATGTGACTGTCTATTCGCAAAAAAAAAGGACCATGTGAAAGTTTTGAACATAACTTGTACAAATATCGTGCTACAGATGGTAGCACATGGAATGACCGGATGGGTCGGGTTCGGCTGAGTGCGCTGAAGTGATGACATCTTAGCCTAAACACCTGATCCAGCTAGGAAGCGGTCCTGCCTAAAATGCGGTAGGTTCAATAAAGCAATAAAAAACACATCTTAGAGAGACATCTTCGACGACAAGCTGCCCATTGGCGAGTATTACTGCCCGTCAGCAATTCATGCCTTCTCTGGTTTGCTAAGCATTTCCAAAAGGCTCTCTATCATAAATTTTAGAAAACAAACAAAAAAATATCAAGCTTCAACATGCTCTCCTAGGGCATTTCTGGACAGTGGTGGATCCAGGAATTACTTATGACTAGGGCCTTCATCTGACGGTAAAAACTACCCATTGACTATCCATTAACGTCGCACATAAAAATAACAAATGAAGGTAAATTTTCTAATAGATATGAGGCTTGAACTAAAACTATCCATGGTTCTATTTTTAATTTTCAACCCAATTGAATAGAAGAATTGGTAGTCTACGAGAACAAGGCTATAGTCTACACTACTGAGCTACAAATGGATTAGAAAAATACCAGAACTGAGGGAGCTAGAGCTAGTCGTTACTAAGGCTCTTGTTTATCATGACTAAAATTTAGC
Source organism: Miscanthus floridulus (assembly GCF_019320115.1). Lineage (NCBI taxonomy): Eukaryota > Viridiplantae > Streptophyta > Magnoliopsida > Poales > Poaceae > Miscanthus > Miscanthus floridulus. Next base: position 21,335,743 of record NC_089586.1, on the reverse strand, counting down.
AAATAAAACTAATGAATAAACTTTAGTCACTCATGTTTGGTTCTAGTGATTAAAAGTGACTAAAGGCTATTAAAACAGTTCAACAAAGATTAAACTATCCCTAATGAATGCCTAAATCAAGGTGGAGGGCCAGCAAAAATAAGGGGCAACCCTTATCCACTGGGTACTTTAGTTCATTTTTACCTACTCTTGAGTGATTAATATAACTAAACTACTTTAGTCCCTTTTTAATTAATTTATTTAGTAATTTAGTAGCTAAAGTAACTAGTAGTGTAACCAAACTGGCCATGAGTGCACAAGCCGCGGAAATCCGAGGGGCCGAGGAGGGACCGACTCTCGTCTGGGGGACCTGCTACAGTCTGGGCGGCCGGACGGGAGCAGCGCGCCGAACAAGAGGAGTGAACGCGCGCGCTTCTGGTACTGAAGCAAACTGCCAGGAAACCATCCACTTGATTTGCCCTCCTGGCGTCATACTTTTTTACAAAATAAAAAAAGTTGTAATTACTAAACCGAGTATCCAAATTTAATTCTGATGGTATATCATTGTGTTTCTTGCAATAAATCCTTCAAAATAAGACCCCACATAAATATATTTAGATAAAATTTTGTTAATGAACATTTATTTCATAAATAAAGATAGAATATTTTTTTTATTGAACAAAGACGATGTTCTATAGGTTCAAAAAATAATGTTCCACCTTCACCGCCTTCACAAGAAAAAATGTTCTTATTCTCGAAAGAAAATGTTCCTGATTCATGCTAAATTTTGGTGTAAACCGTATTCTAGATCTAAGAGAAAAAAATTATAGATATAAATGATTGGTACTATAATATGTCTAAAAATAAAAAAATGAACAACAAAAATATAAATATATAGAATTATATAATAAATAACATTACACAAAATAGAAAAAAAAAAAAGATAGAACAAAGTATAAAGGAAAATAAAAAATAAAAAACCACGTAAAAGCGAGAAATTTTAAAATAACATCACATGGATACTATGTAAACAACCGAAAGTATACTATAGAATGTATGAATACTAAAAGATAAGCATACACTATCACATTCACCCTACATGAACATCCTTAAATACAACATAGGACGTCACATGTATACTACTTGAACATCACGTGTGTGGGGTCACTCCTAGCCTCTCACCCTCGCTAGGGATTACGCGGGGAGAGGCCGAGGGTTTCCCACAGGGAGAGTAACGAAAGCGATGACGTAGAGTGAAGGTGCCCCGCAGGGAGTGCGAGAAATAAATGCGTAGTAATTGCCTATTAAATTACCAAAACCGCCTGTCTGTACACGAGCGTCGCCGGGTATTTATAGCCCATACCCGGGGCCATGATGAAATTACAAAAGGGTTGACACCGGTTTGTCCACCGCAATACAACGACCAAGGGCAGTGAGGTAATCCTCCGTGCCCTTGGACAACCACTCTAAACCCTAGCTGGGCTAATGGGACCGCCGCCGGCTCCGTGTCGGACTGCTTTTGTGGATTATGATGAACCCTCGCGCTGTCGGTCGAGGGTTCGTTTCCCCGTCAGCGGCTTCGCATCCCTTCTAGCGGTCAACAGCCTCTAGGCCAAACTTTGCCGGAGACACCTGAAAAGAAAGACATTGGGCGCAAAAACCCTCCCCGCGGGGGTTACTGCCCGTTATGAGGCTGGTTAGCAGACCCGGAACGAAGATCGATCGATGGGCGGAGGTCGAGCTAAGATCGCCTCCCCCAACGATGTGTATACCATATACCATAGAATATAGGAAAAAATAAAAAGCAAACGTGAAAATAAAAACACAGTAGGACATCACATTTATATCATGTGAAACATTATGAAAAATATCATAGAACATCACATATATGCTACGTGAACATCGCAAAATACATCATAGAACATCATTGTATACTACGTGAATATTACATATATACTGGGCGAATATTACGAAATACATCGTAGAACATCATATGTATATAACGTGAACATAAAAAACATCTGTATAGCACGTGAACATCACAAAAAATATCATAGAACATCACATGTATACTACATTAACATCACAAAAAAAACATTATAGAACATGACATGTACATACCACGTGAACATCGCAAAATACATAGTAAAACATCATATGTATATTATATGAATCTTATCGAATATAGAAACAAAGTAAACATGAAAAAATAATTAAGTAAGGTATAGTAAAAAATAAAAAATAAAAAAACTATAGAAAACATAAAGACAAAGAGAAAAACAAAAAAGATTAAAATGTAAAAATAAAATAAAATAGAACAAATAAAATAATTATTTATAGTTAAAGCAAAAGAATAAAATAAATAAAAATACAAAAAAAGAAAAAGAATAATGAAAAATCACATGAAATGAAAAAATAAACAAAAAATAAATTGGAGAATGGAAATAAAAATTAATAAAAAAAGAAAAGGAAAGAAAAGAAAGGAAACAAAAAAAGAAATAAATAAAGTAAAAGAAAGATAAAAAAATATAAAGAATGAAAAGAATAATAAAAATCACATAAAACAAAAAATAAATAAAAAATAAAAAATGAAGCACAAAAAGAAAAATGAGAAAGAAAAAGAAAAGAAATGATAATAATAAAAAAAAGGAAAAAAAGATACTAACGTACGTGAGTCAATGGTACTATCCCGATCTCGCGCGCCGTTCTGCGGTGGGGGGGGGGGGGATCCAGTGGCTATTGGATGCACATAGCGTCTGTGGAAATAACTCTGGGCAAATTACCCGCTATCCAATACCTGAATCCGAACTACCCAAACCTAATCTACCCGGTTATAATTTCGGATAGTTGTTCCAGATACCCGAAATTAGTTCGGGAAATTCGGGTAACACCGCCTGATACCCTATTTACCCATACTCCATATATGCAAAAGAGCAGCAAGAACAAATAGCCCTACCTCCTGTCTTTCTTGTTTCCTCTTCTATTTCTAATTTGAAATGGTTCAGTGCTTCAAGTGATACTATGTGACTGTCTCTCTGTAATATTTATGTGACATTGTGCTGTGACTCTATTTTTAACATTTCTATACCTGTGAAGTGTGAACTTATGGTCTTATGCTATCTGGTACTGTTAGTACTTTGCTTATACATTTTTCTCTATGAAATGCTGGAAACTTGGAAAAAACTGATTAACTGAATGCTGCTGAAATTATATACAAATGCTGGTTTTTCTGAATATCGGGTAGTTCGAGAATACCTGAACCCGAACCCGAATTATCGGGTACCCGAAATTTTTGGGTAGTGGTTTTTCGAGGCTGAATTCGGGTAACGTTTTCCATTACCCGAACTACCCGACCCGAAAAATTTGGGTAACCCGAACGCCCAAGGTTACGTGGAAACACACCTCGATGAACACCTCAATGTGCGGTACCTGTCCACCAACAACATCAGATTCTGAGAGCATGGAGGTTGCACAACGTAGGCGGCCCCACAACCACGTACGGACGAGAGCGTGGACGTTGCAGCCGAGCACATGATATGTATGCAGGGAGGTATGTTGGATATTAAAGATGGCAACGGGGAATTCCCCGTCGGAGGTTGCCTCCCCATCCCCGTCCCCGCGGGGAGAAAAAATCCCCGTCCCCGTCCCCGCCAAAGCTCACGGGGACGATTTCTCCCCCATCCCCGCCCCCACGAGGGGAAAAATCCCCGTCGGGGATCCCCGTCCCCGCATTTGTTCATCACCATTCAGGTTAATTCATCATCATTCACATGAGTTCATCGACACAATATTAGAGTGCACCACGAATCACAATCCAAAAATAGCTAAATAGCAAGAAGCAGGATATTAATCATCATAAAAGTGTAGAACTAGGGTTATTGCTGTTATATATACTCAGAAGACATTGGGCCTTCGTGGGCTGGTTGGGTCATCAGGAAAGAGAGCAAAGCCTGTATATAAACGGGGCGGGGATGCGGGTATCGGGGACGGGGAATGCTCCCCCAGACCCGTCCCCGCCAAACCCGACGGGGGACGTTTTCTCCCCGTTTAGATCCCCGTGGGGGCATATTTGACTCCATCCCCGTTCCCTAATAGGGGAATTTCCCGCGGGGAATCGGGGATCGGGTCCCCGTTGCCATCTTTATTGGATATAGTATGCACCCAATTTTTTCCCATGTGGAGGAATCAGGTCAGAACATTCGGACCAGATGTTCCCGCTCGTCTGGTGTCTTGGGCAGGAAGCGAAGGTGTGAAGGTGCGGAGCCACGACCGGTGGAGGAATAGAGGCCAACCGCACAACCGCGGGCTACTCTGGCCATCCGACGGTTGGCGGCGGGGGTAGCGGCCGCCAATTGCGGGTGGACGTCTCGCCATCTTGTTCGGGACTTGGGAGCCACGAGCGCCAAGCGCACTCATCTCCGTGACGATACGAAGGAGAAGCCAGCAGTCATGGGCGGCAGGCCAGCAGCTGATTGGTTTGGTGTGAGAGAAAAATACTATTTAAACCGTGAATTATAAGCGAGCGAATAAGCCGAAATGAACAGAGGCCGCTAGCCTTTGTTGACGGCTGTGTTCATGGACCAAAATTACATGGGTCCTAAGGATTATTGGGCCACGAATAGGGCCTTGCAGATCTGCCCCTGTGTCTGGATGTTGTTGTAAACGAAAAACTGTGGTAACAAGAAAGTGTAGTTAATAAGCTAAAGACTCGCGAAATCATGGTTTAGAAAAAAAAAGAGGTATTGAGTAACGTTTTAAAACTCCAAAAAGAATGCATCCAATGCGCGACAATTTTAGAAAATCAAAGTATTTTGCAAAATCAAACTACTTTTTTTAATATTCTAAAAATACTCTAAAAAGGGTCTATAGTGGGCATACCCACCATTTGTGCCCCACAGGAGATGCTGGGATCCTTTTTGCTGTTATCTCAGAGCAGCAACCGGCTGGGAAATGATGCCACATTTCTTCGTTCTGGCTCAAGAGAGAGTATCAAAATTCTTAACCGATGAAGGTGTCAAAAGTGTGGATGGATCTATGAAACAATAGCAGATCACATCCTCAAGCCATAGAACGCTACACAGGACGTGAAATGCGCAAAGACAAACAACATGTTCGTTTCGTCGTAAACGATCGTGGATTATTTACTGCTGTCTGGTTTGGTATGAGAGAAAAATATTGTTTCAACTTATAATCCACGATCGTATATGAGCCCTGAAAGAAATTAAGATGGCAACACTGCATTCTCATTTCTTTATTTATGTTGTAGGATCAGGCAGTGTAAAATCGTTCACAATCACGCGGAGTTGACACACAAAATTGATACCGATAGGCGCCGTCATTCTCAGCCATAAAGCTACTACATGTTTCCCCGTGACATCGTCGTCGTCATCGCGGGACCCGGCGGGCACGGCGAGGTGCACAAGCAGACACGGTGGTCCGGGTCGGCGACGTCCCTGAAGCAGTAGCCGGCCGTGTGCCCCTCGCTTCTGCACGTCGCGACGCAGAGGTCTCTGCTGTGGCAGTCGCCCTGGAACGTCGTGCTGCGGCTTATGGCGGAGCACTCATCGCCGGTTGCTGCGCCCTGGCCACCTGTCGCACGCATCCAGTTCAAACGAAACATTGCACCCATTCTTTTTTCTATTGGTTTGAAGAAATCAAGCAATGCAAATATGTAGAGATCTGTTCTCATCTGACCACGTACGTACGTACCGACTGTCAGGAGTAGCAGCGTGACGATCAGGGAAACTGCTGTTGCGATCTTGCAGGGCTTCAACTCCATGGCTGATAGTGATAGATCGATTTGAGCTCAATTCAGAATTTGCTTTCGTGGTAGCTATTGGTACTGTTGGGGGCTTGGGGCTATTGGTACGTTGTATTTATATATGCATCGCTGCATGGATCAGAGAGGTGCTGCATGCGTGCTTGCATAGATAGGCAAGGTGGATATTGATTGCCAGCCAAAATGGAAGTGCATTATCATGCTTCTATTTGCATAATTGCTCTCTGATGTTACCAAAAAATTACTAGTACGTGCGTGCATTTGCAGTTAATGAAATGAATGGCCCTGAAGATACACCATGTTAGAGTTGGATATTGAAGGTGTGCCATTTTGAGAATACATGATCCAAGCTTCAGTGATTTGACTATTATATTACCAGAATTATGTCTTGGTCATAGAAAAAACCATATCAACCATTGGGCTATGTGAAGGCTGTCAAAATACTTTCAATTAGATATAATTTTAATGAATTTTATTACACTAGCTACCAAACAGAGTACTTTTAAACACGGTCAAAATCGATTTTTTGGGTGGTTTTCGAAACTCCTACGCCACTGATTGTAAAATGGAGCATGTCATTTTCTTTCTTTGAAATTTCAAGAGGGATACTAAAGAAATTAGACCACTTCTACTCTAGATTTTTTTTTTGGCTAAGTAACAACCAAAAGAGAAGGTACGCCTTGCCAAGTGGAGCCATACTTTGTCAGTCAAAAGCTCAAGAGCTCAAGGGAGATTAGGAATTCATGACCTGAATATTAAAAATATTGCACTTCTTAGTAAATGGCTTTTCAATTGGCTTACAACAAATGGGACCTGGCAACAATTAATTCCGAAAAAGTATTTAGCCTTCTCCAACGGTATCTAAAAAAATATTCCTCAAAAACAGGTTTTATAACCTTTGCAAAATATATTGGAAGAGATAAAAAGCTACAACTCCAACAGTTTTCAAAATCTCGCACGTAAAAGATAGAAGGTTATTTTTACATCAGGAATCCGAAAATATTTCTAAACCACACTAACCACTTTTATACTTTATTTCTCTCTTGTACATTTGCATCATGAACCCTGTTCTACTTTTTTTTCTTCCCCGCATCCTTCCACCTCTAGATTGGGGCGACGATACGCACGTGGGATGGTTTTTTCCAAGTAGCAAAAGATTAAGAGGTGGATTTAGGAGTTGTTGGAGATGAGTTTTTTTTTTCAATCTTGTCAAAATTCCTGGATTGGAGGACTTTTTTTTGGGTACTCTTGGAGATGCTCTAAGCCTCTATATCGAATGTATTGGAAAAGTGGGGACTCTATTTCTGCGATAATTATTCTATTAGGACGTCCGTCCTGGATTCACGTGCCGGACGCATCTCATTCCAATCCCGTGACCCCTTCCCCTCGCTCCTTCTGCTCCTCAGCGCCCACTCCGCTCCGCACTCTCCTCTGCGCCGTGAACCCCCGCTCCCTCCGCTCCCCCACGCCCACTCTATCCGCACTCTCTCCCGCGCCCACGCGCTGCCACACTGCCGCGGGGCGCTCTCCGGGCCTGCTTGCGCCCCCGAGACAGACGCCGCGCGCCAGCTCACTGTCGTCCCGCACGCCCGTGCTCCCTCTCTCTCTCCCTCCCTTCCCCCACCGGAGACGAGGACGATCGCGGGGGCTCCGACGAGGTAGGTCGCCGGATCTGAGTGCTCCTCCTCCTCCTCTGGATCTAGATCTGAGGGACACGGCGGTGGCTAGGGTTCCGACGAGCTCTATTGCAGTATGCTTGTTTTGCTGTTGCAACAAGTAATTTTTCTTTGTTGCATTAGTCTTTTTTTCTGATGTTGCATCTCGCATTGCGCTTTGTTTCTGTTGTTGCAGTAGCCTTATTTTGTTGTTGCAACAAGTAATATTTCTTTGTTGCATTAGCCCCTTTTTCTGATGTTGCATCTCGCATTGCGCTTTTTATTTCTGTTATTGCAGTAGCCTTGTCTTGCTGTTGCAACAAGTAATTTTTCTTTGTTGCATTCGTCTTTTTTTATGTTGCTTTCTCGCATTGCACTTTGTTTCTGTGTTGTTGCATGTAGTAGCCTCGTTATGATGTTGCAACAAGTAATATTTGTTTGTTGCATTAGTTTCTTTTTTTCTGATCTTGCATCTCGCATTGTTGTATCTTTGTTATGTTGTTGCAGTTGCTTTGTTCTGATGTTGCAGTAGACTTGTTCTGATGTTGCATCTCGCATTGCGCTTTGTTTGATGTTGCAAACAAGTAATACTTGTGATGGGAGTGCGGTGAGGATGCGACGCACCTAGCGGGCGCGGCGGGGGGATGGGCGGCGCGATGAAATAGGGGGGACGGATGGCACGGCGGGATGGCGGCGTGGCAGGAGGTCGGCCCGCGCACGAGCGTGGGACGGGCCGGCCGACTAGCGAATCTACTGTTCCGTATGGGGGGGCGTTCCATGCTGGGGGAGCATGGTTTCGTGCGTGGGGGGCGGGACACTCGGACGGGCCCGAGGTGCGTCCGGACACACCCCTGAATCCAGGCGTCCGGGCGCTAGGAGCGCTAGTTTTATGAAGGTGAAATAGGATTTTCTCCATTTTGGATCCTTCACAATCAAAGATGGTCCCAAGTGAGATTTTCGAAGGATAAGTTGAAACTCACCTCTGAAGGAACAATATCTTTGCTTGTCGGTGTTTCAGACCGGGGGGTCCTCAACCGACCAGTGAATTTGTTCTGTGTGCTCCCGATTCTGGATGGTGATGCAAAGAGACACAAGATTTATACTGGTTCAGGCAATCGGCGCCCTACGTCCAGTCTGAGAGATCAAACTTGTATTCCTTGCACCGAAGTGCTCGTAGTAGGGGGTTACAAGCTAAGGGAGAGAGGGAACTAGTCCTAGGTCTCGGCAGGGTGTCGTGTGGGCCGTCTGAGACGTTGCTCTCAAGCAGCTAGAATGTGTGCGTGTCTGTGTGTTACCCGATCCCCCCCTAAGCGGCCCAAGTCCTCTCCTTTTATAGTTGAAGGGAGAACAAGGACAGTACATGTATTACTATGCGGTGTCGTGCCAATAGGGGTGGCACGTCCGAGACCTGTGGCCTGTTCCTGTGGCGGCGTGGTCGTAGGAGAGGTCCGTCCTTGGAGTATGGGGGCGGCGTGGTTGTCCCATCAGATCCTGTGCGTCGTGGAAGCCCCGGGAATGCCTCGGAGTGGACGCGGCAGCGAACGTGCAAGCCACTGTGGACGGACTGTGCTCGAGACCGGGATTTAGTTGGTGCCGAGACTTGCACTGTGGTGGGGAGGTCTCGGCAGGCACAAACCCCAAGATCGCCGAGGCCCTGGTGTACAGTGCCGAGGCCTTGAGCGGGCGGCTGATCGTGGGTACAGCGTTAGGACACAGTGGCCGGTAATCCCCATCCCCCGTCGTACCCTATCCCAGCCGGTATGGCGCGGATCGTGGACACAGTGTTAGGACACAGTGGCTGGTAACCCCCGCCGTGCCCTGTCCTGGCCGGTATGGCGCTGATGCAACCTCGGGTCACGTCGGCCATTCTGTGACGTTGAGCCACCGTCCGGCTGAGATTGCGGGAGTGGTTGAAGTATTAATGAGACGTGACGTGCTGTCGGGAGGTTGACCGAGGCGGGGGCTGACGGGCTGCGGACGAGCCGGCCTCGGGCGACACGGAGGATGAGGCCTCGCGCGAGACGGAGATCAAGCTCCTTGCCGAGGCCTCGCGCGAGAGGCCTTGCGCGATACGGAGAACGCGCCTCCTACCGAGGCCTTCCCTGGGAAGCCTTGCACGAAGTGGAGTTTGCGTCAGGATGCCGAGGCCTCCTGCTCGAGGCTCGAGGCGAGGAGGGGGAGGACCCAGGGGGCTCGGTCGTGGCGGGTGAGGGGCCCACGACTTACCTTCTAGCTTTTATTATTTTTTTAGATGGGACTTTAGCGACCCATTTGATGTTTTACTTGGGGTACCCCATTCTAAGGTACCCGACAGTAGCCCCCGGGCCTCGGGGGGAGTGCGTGCACTCCCCCTGAGGTTTTGCCGAGGCTTGGTTCATACCTGCCCCATAGGAATTGGGGTTTGTATTTTGAGGTTTCAGTTGGTGCGCGCGAGCACACCCGCCGGGTGTAGCCCTCGAGCCCCTGGAGGAGTGGAGTTACTCCTCCAGGGGCTTTCTTTGTTTCTGTGTCTGAATGAGTAGTTCTTATGGCATTTGCTGAGCCCCCAAGCGCAAGTTCGGGTTGCGGGGGTCTCGACGAGGCTGTAGGAAAAAAGCCCTCTAGCCTCCGCACAGAGCGAGAGGTTCGTCAGGGGTCCCCTGACTTTGGGTATGATCCTCAAGCTTCCTTTCGCTCGGAAGGAGGGGTGGAATGTGCCAGGCTACCCTCAATGGGCATGAGCATGGACACTTCCGGTGAGCTGTTAGCGGGTAGTCCGAGTGGAGGCCCGAGCCCCATTCGCTGGGGGATGGCTAGCGGTCCAGAGACGCACTCCAAGAGTACCAGGGGGTTTCTCTAGTGGGTGCCGAGGCCATTCACGGGCCTCGGTGGTTCGGTGCCTCCCTACGGTGGGATCCCATTCGGATACTTCCCCGCTGGTCTCGGACATGACTTAGGACGCCCCGAGCGACCGTTCGCTCGGGCCAGGGCCATTCGTAGGCTCGCCCCGATGTCGTCCCTGACTCTGTTGCCCTGGGGCAGCTGTCGAAATCTTTTGGAGGCCCAGCCTTCGAACCCCTGGACCATAACGGGCTTGGTGCCCTTTTTCGTGTTTATAGCGAAACCTCTAGCGTGGTTTTTGGATTGTTTGTCTTTGTCTTGGGTGTTCTGGCCCTTTTATCTGATCTTCACATGTCCTTTTCGTTCGAACGAAGGGTTAGTTTGCCAAGCCCGTTCTGGTCTCGGCAAGGTTGTAGGAAGAGCCCCTAGCCTCTGCGTGAGAGGGCCATCGGGAGTTCTCCTAACTTTTTATATGCCCCTCGCGCGTGAGGGTTTGTTTGCCGAGGCCCCTTTGGGCGCGAGCCCGGGTCATGGGGTCTTGGCATATTTGCAGGAGGAGCCCCCTAGCCTCTGAGAAGGCCGTCGGGGGTTCCCCTAACTTTTTTATGCGACCCTCGCGCTTCCTTTTTGCTCAGAAGGAGGGGTGGAATGTGCCTCGCTACCCTCGATGGGCATGAGCGGTGGCACTTCCGGTGAGCTGTTATCGGGTAGTCCGAGTGGAGGCCCGAACCCCGTTCGTTAGGGGATGGCTAGCGGTCCAAAGACACACTCCAAGAGTACCAGAGGATTTCTCTAGTGGGTGCCGAGGCCGTTCGTTGGGCCTCGGTGGCTCGGTGCCTCCCTACGGTGGGATCCCATTTAGATACTTTCCTGCCGGTCTCGGACACGACTTTGGGCGTCCCAAGCGTTTCGCTCGCTTGGGTCTCGGCCCCGTATAGGCTCGCCCGCAGTCGCCCCTGACTCTGTTATCCTGGGGCAGCTGTCGAAACCCTTTGGGGTCCAGCCTTCGAACCCCTAGATCATAATAGGCTTAAAGCTCGGTTCCTTCCTATGAAAGGAACAGGCCGCGGAAAATATCTTCCCTATTGGCTCGGCCGCGGGGGGCGCGCCTTTTGAGGCAGTTTTATGGGGAGGCAAAATGACGCCTGCTGCCATAGTGGCCAAGCACGACGTGATGGACGGGACATAACTGTCCTCGCATTTAATGCGGGAGACGTGGGCGCGTGGGCCGCTGAAATTGGCTCGTGGTTAACCGCGCCGGACGGGGGAAAACCTCTCCGATTTCATCGCCCGTTCGTTTCGCCTCCTCCCTGCATAAATACCCGAGGAATCTCGCCCCTCCTCGTCTTACCTTGCCTGCATTAGCACCGCCTTCGTCGAGCCGTCGCTAGAGCAGTAGGTGCCGGGAAGAAGAAGAGAGAAGAGCGAGCCTAGGGAGAAAGCGAGGAAAAAGCGAGAGCGTGGGAGGGAGAGAGAAAAACTCACCACCGTGCCTGATTCCTCCATCGCACCCATGGCCGGCAACGTCGTCGTTGTCGAGGCAGACCCTTGGGATCCGTCGGATGTCACCGAGGAGATGCTCCAGTCACTTGTCGATGGTGGACTCCTCTGCTCGGTGATAGACCCTAGTAGGCCGGAGTGGATTGCTCCGTACGGCGAGCCGGAGCCAAGGCCCCGCGACGGCTACGTCGTGAGCTTCGTCTCCTTCCATGAGCGCGGCCTCGGCGTCCCGGCGGACCGGTTCATGCGGCCGCTCCCGCACTACTATGGTGTGGAGCTCCACAATTTTAATCCCAACTCTATCGCTCAGGCGACTATCTTTGTTGCCGTCTGCGAGGGGTATTTGGGGATCGCTCCCCATTAGGATTTGTGGCTCCACCTGTTCCGGGCGGGGCATACTACCAAGCCGACGGGCATGTCGCGTAAGAGGAAGGCATCGAGGGCTGGAGGCTGCACTCTCCAAGTGCGTCAGGACCACCTGCACCTCTACATCCCGGCCCAACTCGTGTCCTCCAACCGCCGGTGGTACACGAGTTGGTTTTACCTCTGCAACGATGACGGAGGACTTCCCCCTTATACTGGGTAGATTGTGGGGAGTTGCCCGGAGAAATGGAAGTGGGGCGTCCCGAAGGTCGACCAGCCCAAGCTAGAGCCGCTCCTGGAGGGGCTGGCGAGGCCGCGGAGCCATGGCCTCACGGTCGCTGTGGTCGTGGCCGCCTTCCACCGCCGGAGGGTGCTGCCGCTGATGGCTCGGCGGTGGCGGCTGTTTGAGATGAGGCCGGGTGAGCCCGTTGAAGCCACTCGGATGTCTTCCTCCGCCCTTTCCGACGAGAAAATTCTCCGTCGGGTGGGGGAGACGGTAGATGCGAAGTTGAGGGGCGGCAACCTGACCCCCTTCGCGATGCGACCGTCGCGGGGGTTCCTTTCGCTGGTAAGTCGAGTGCCGCTGTGGCCTCTGAGCCTCCTCAATCTCCCTTTATCCCTTGTTTCCTTATGCGCGTTTGTCGTTCCTTCAGGGGATGAGGGACATGCGCTCCTCCCCACCACCCGTTCCCGAGGACACGAGGCAGCGAGCGATCAACCGCGCTCACGCCAACGCGCAGAAGAAGCGAAAGGACACTAAGGCGGCGAAGCGCACGAAGCACATCCTTGCACGCGAGGCATTGGATAAGCGCCGCCGTCAGCAACGGAAGGATGGTCTCCCGTTGGAGGAATCCCCATCGACGTCGTTGTTGACAGAGGCCTCGGACGGGAATGACAAGGGCGAGGGAGGGCGAGGTCCCCTGGACCACCTTCCTGATGTCGTGGAGGTGGCACCCGGGGCGTCGGCAAGCAGCCCGGCACCCTCGAGAAGGGGAGGAGAAGCGGACCCGGGGCCGGTGGTTGCTCGCTCTAGGGCCGAGGCTGATACGCCCGAGGCGCGGGCGTTAGGCAAACGCGCTGTCAGCCCGGTAGGCTCGGTGGCCGTGGTGGAGCAGGTGGCGGTGGAGGCAACGCCAGCGCCCCTGCAGAGGACCGAAGGGGCGCCGGGGTCCGCTGAGGACCGACCGGCGCCAATGGATATGGATGCGACGCCACTGCCGCCGCCTCCGCCGTTGCAGATGAGGTTTGCTGTGGCGATGCGGGGGGCGCCCCGTTCTAAGTAAGTGTATTTTTGGCAGGGTCGTAGTGTCTTCCGTTCGCTTTTTTGGTCTCGTGCTGACCCTGTAGGTTAATTTTCTTCAGTCGGAAGCGGCCTGCGGATGACCTCCCCTTGGCGCCCCTCAAGGCGCTTAAGGCGAGCCCCGGCTCCTCCGCCCACTGGGTGGCGGAGGCACAAGCCGCCATCCAATGTGGTGTGGCGTCGGTGAGGGTCGACCCAAAGGAACCGGCCACCCAAGGAGGGGTTGCCGAGGAGGCCCCTACACGATCGGATGGGGCTGTCATGCCCTTTGTTGCCGAGGCTCCCAGGGCCTCCGAGGCTGAGGCGATGGAGGCCCTGGCACCTCCGACCGCCGAGACCACAGTGTCTGCGGTCGGTGTTTCTGCGTCTGCCGAGGCCACAATGGCGGAGGTCGGAGCCCCCGAGACCGCCGAGGCCGTGATCGCAGAGGCCAGAGCCCCCAAGGTCACCACAGCCATCGTGATGGCAGCGAGGCCATCTGTGCAGGAGGTGGAGATGCAGGTGGCGGAGGCCTCGGCTGTGCCCTTGGCTCAGGGCCCACCGTTGTTGCGGGAGAGCGCTCGGGAGACAGAGGTCTATCCGATCTCCTCCGACGATGCTTCCCGGGCGTGGGAGGTGGTCGACGCCGAGGAGACCGACACCGTGGAGCAACCGGTGCTGCTCTTGGGCGAGGGAAGCTCAGCCCTCGTGCGGGTGTGACCCGAGCCCAGCGGGTGGGATCTCCCGTGGGTACTGTGGCGGAGCCGGGACGACCCTGAGGGGGAGCCTCTGTTCGCCCTCAAGGACATGGCCGAGGGCGGGCACTGGAGTACCTTCGAGCAGTACCGTGAGCTGGCGGAGCGGTCGCTATGGACGGCGCTGTCCGTGGTGGCCAACGAACTACTCGGAGTTGCCCAGGTTCGTGTTTTCCTTTCTCGCGTGATGTTGTTCTTTTCTCGGTTTTGTCACAATCGATGACCTCTGCTCTACCTCCTCAGGAGCTCGAGACCCGGTCCCTTAGGAAGTCGGTCTTCCTCCGGCGGGAGAGGGGAGTCTAGGACCAGCTTCAGCGGCAGAGGGGCCTTCTTGCCGATGCTAACGAGCTTCTGTCGGCATGAAGCGCGGAGGTGGAGGACCTCCGCCTTCGCTGTGCCGATGTGAAGGTCGAGGTGGCCACAGCCCAGACACAGCTCGCCCCCTTGGTGGCGCGGATCAAGGAGCTAGAGGAGGAGCTTACCCGCGCCATCAGCGATCGGGATGCCTTCAGATCCTGGGCTGAAGAAGCGACGGCCTCGGGCAAGGCCCTCGCCGGGCAGCTGGGGGAAGAGGAGAGTGCGCACCGGCTGACCAAGGGCACTTTGAACGAGGCCCTTGCTTTGGTTGAGGCCTCGCAAATCGAGGCTGTGGTTTTGAGGGGGACGGTCGAGGGTGAGTTCCAGTCCCCTTGTTTCGTTTCCTTCTCCTTATGTTCGCTCCCTAACTTCTTTGTATGACGTAGAGCTGGGGAGTGAAGTTTCCAAGGCGGTGACCGAGACCCGACGCTGGGAGCAGAAGGCCAAGGGTGAGTCCCATGGGCTTCCATCCCTAACTTGGGTTGTTTTTTCTCTGGCTTGACCTCATTCCATTCTCTGCGGTGCAGAGTCAGAGGCGGAGTTCGCTCGGGCCGCCAAGGCTTCCAGCGCGGTGCAGACAATGCTCGACAACGAGATCAAGGAGCACAAGGCGCTAAAACGTGTTGCCCTTTCTGCCTACGAGGCCTTGGAAGTCGAGGGAGTTCAGTCAGGCAGCTCCCTTGGGAGTCGCTTGATTGCGCTGAGCAGCCAGGTGCGCGAGCGACTCCGAGGGGCACTACACACGGGTGTCAAGCGGGCGATGGCCATCATCTCCTCTCACTACCTTGGCGTCGACCTCCCAGCCATCAGTGATGGCTTTGTTCTGCCTAATGATGATGAGGAGGCCAACGCGGTGGTCGCAAAGCTGATGGAGGCGGTGGAGGGCCCTAGCACGGCGCTGGCGACGCTCTTCGAAGAGGAGGTGGTTCCTCCCCTACCATCTACCAATGTTGAAGGCCCTGAGCCTTAATCTGGGCCCCGGGGGCTATGTAAAGATAGAACAGGGGTTATTTTTGTATCATAATGTTTGTGGCCGTTGAGGTCCTTATTTCTGAAGTATTTGTGTTTCTTAGTTGTTTTTCTCATGCTTCTGAGCCTTTGTCCTCTGTTGCTTCTGATCAGATTTCGTTTGCAAAATACCCCTTTGGGGCCTAAGCCGTCCCTTGAGTGAGAGGTAGTGAAGGAGTGCCATAGCCTGGGGGTGTAGGCCGTCTCGCGACTCTACCGGCCTCTTGCTTAGGAAATAGACCTTGGTCTAAGGAGTCTTTACAAATGATTCGTCAAAGCCTGCTAGAGTCTTGGCGTAGGAATTTTTGCGAAAAACAACTAAAGAATGGTGCGTGGGACTTAGGGGGAGTCCCCCGTCTAGCCCCTGAGGGAGGCTTGGTTCTGCCAAGGCAGAGCCGAGTCTCCCTTGTCGTGTTGATTGTATTGCCGAGACCTACGATGGCTCGGGGGGTTTCTCGAAAAATAAGACCAACTAAAGAACGCTTTTTAATTGTATTTTGGGAAACGACATATACAATGCTTGGAAATTTAGGGATAAAAGCGACGTAGTTGTTCTATGTTCCAAGCGTTGGTGAAGATTTCGCCCTTCTCATTGGCTAGCTTGTAGGTCTCGGGCTTTAGTACTTGGGCGATGATGTACGGTCCTTCCCATGGCGGGGTCAGCTTGTGGCGACCCTTGTTGCTCTATGCTAGCCTCAACACCAGGTCTCCTACCTTCAAGTCTCGGCCTCGGACGTGTCGGGCCTGATAGCGCCGCAGGCTCTGCTGGTATTTGGTCGAGTGTAGTAGCGCGATGTCTCGGGCTTCCTCCAGCTGATCAAGGGCGTCCTCTCGGGTGGTGCGGTTACTTTGTTCGTTATAGGCTTGCAGCCTCGGGGAACCATATTCTAGGTCGGTGGGTAGGATGGCCTTGGCCCCATACACTAGGAAGAAAGGCGTGAATCCCGTGGCTCGGCTTGGAGTGTTCCTCAGGCTCCAGATGACCGACGGGAGTTCAGCGAGCCATTTCTTGCCAAACTTTTTCAATCGGTTGTGAATCCTTGGCTTGAGGCCTTGTAGGATCATGCCGTTGGCACGCTCCACTTGGTCGTTGGTCCTTGGGTGTCCTACGGCCGACCAGGCCACTCGAATGTGGTGGTCGTCGCAAAACGTCAGGAACTTTTTGCCGGTGAACTGCGTCCCGTTGTCGGTGATGATAGTGTTAGGGACCCCAAACCTGTGGATAATGTTAGTGAAGAACAGCACCGCCTGCTCGGATTTGATTCGATTGATTGGACGAGCCTCGATCCATTTGGAGAACTTGTCGACTGATACCAGTAGATGAGTGTAGCCCCCGGGGGCCTTTTGCAGAGGCCTGACCATGTCGAGCCCCCACACGGCGAACGACCATGTGATGGGGATGGTTTGTAGGGCCAGGGCCAGGTGATGTGTCTGCCGGGCGTAGTACTGGCATCCCTTGCAGGAGCATACTAGCTTGGTAGCGTCAGTGATCACCATTGGCCAGTAGAATCCTTGGCGGAAAGCGTTCCCTATGAGCATCCGAGGCGCCGCATGGTGCCCGCAAGCGCCCGCGTGTAAGTCCCAAAGTAGGGCTTGGCCTGCCTCGGTACTGATACACCGTTGGAGGACACCTGAGGGACTTCGTCTGTACAATTCGTCATTGTAGAGGGCATAGGTCTTGGCTTGGCGCGCAAGCTGTCGCGCCTCGGTTCTATCGTCAGGAAGCTCCCCTCGATCAAGCCAATCGAGGAACGGGACTCGCCAATCCGCGTTCTGATCAGTCTGTGGAGGCTCGGCGTTGACTTCCATGACCTCGGGCTTGGTCGAGGGGGTCTCAGCAGCAGAGGGAGCGTCGAGCTTCATCATGGGTTCCATAGGTGGACCCTCCTCTGTTGCCGAGGTGTGGCCAATGGATGGTTTGTGGAGGTCTCTGGTGAAGACATTCGGAGGGACCGGGGCCCGTGCCGAGGCCATCTTTGCCAGCTCGTCGGCGGCTTCATTGTACTTTTGTGCGACGTGATTTAGTTCGAGACCGTCGAACCTGTCTTCTAGGCGTCGTACTAGCTTGCAGTAAGCCTCCATTTTGGGGTCGAGGCAGTTTGACTCCTTCATCACTTGATCTATAACGAGCCGCGAGTCGCCTCGGACGTCGAGGCACCGCGCCCCAAGTTCGATGGCGACTTGTAAGCCGCTGATGAGGGCCTCGTATTTGGCCACATTATTAGAGGCGGTGAAGTGGAGCCGCACCATATAGCGCATGTGTACTCCAAGGGGCGAAATGAAGAGCAGGCCCGCGCCTGCCCTGGTCTTCATCAGGGATCCGTCGAAGTACAGGGTCCAGCACTCCGTCTGAATTTGAGCAGGTGGTAGTTGGGTATCTGTCCATTCAGCCACGAAATCGGCCAAGACCTGAGACTTGATCGCTTTTCGAGGCGCAAAGGTCAAGGTTTCCCCCATAAGCTCAATAGCCCACTTGGCTATCCTGCCCGAGGCCTCCCGGTTATGAACTATCTCGCCTAGGGAGAAGGATGATACCACAGTCACTGGGTGCGACTCGAAGTAGTGGCGTAGTTTGCGCCGGGCCAGGACCATGGCGTAGACTAGCTTCTGGATGTGGGGGTAGCGTGCTTTGGTCTCAGAGAGCACCTCGCTGATGAAATAAATAGGTCGTTGGGTGGGCAGAGTATGCCCTTCTTCCTGCCTCTCTACCACTACAGCGGCGCTGACCACTTGGGTCGTTGTGGCGACATAGAGTAAGAGGGCCTCATCCATGGTCGGGGGTATCAGGACGGGAGGATTGGTGAGCAGCCTCTTGAGTCTATCGAGGGCTTCCTTGGCCTCGGGGGTCCAAGAAAAATGCTCAGACTTTCTCAAGAGTCGGTACAGAGGCAAGCCTTTTTCGCCAAGGCGTGAGATGAAGCGGCTCAGGGCCGCAAGGCATCCCATGACCCTTTGCACTCCCTTGAGGTCTCTGATTGGTCCCATGCTGGTTATGGCCGAGACCTTCTCTGGGTTGGCTTCAATGCCGCGTTCCGAGACTATGAATCCCAAGAGCGTGCCTCGAGGGACCCCGAACACACACTTCTCGGGATTGAGCTTGATGCCCTTCTCTCTAAGGCATTTGAAGGTTATTCTTAAGTCGTCGACGAGACCCTCGGCTTTTCTGGTCTTGACCACGATGTCGTCTGTGTAGGCCTCGATGGTCCGCCCAATGTTGTCGCCAAAGACCTAGGTCATGCATCGTTGGTACGTGGCACCTGCATTTCTAAGGCCGAAGGGCATCGTCACGTAGCAGTACATGCCGAAGGGTGTTATGAAAGAAGTCGCGAGCTGGTCGGACTCTTTCATCATGATCTGATGGTAACCAGAATACGCATTGAGGAAAGACAAGGTCTCGCACCCTACGGTGGAATCAACGATTTGATCGATTCGAGGTAATGGGAAAGGGACCTTTGGACAGGCTTTGTTCAAACCGGTGTAGTCTACGCACATCCTCCATTTCCCATTTTTCTTCTTGACTAACATGGGGTTATCCAACCACTCTGGGTGGGACACTTCTTTGATGAACCCGGCCGCCAAGAGTTTCTGTATCTCCTCACCGATGGCCCTACGCTTTTCCTCTTTGAAGCGGTGCAAGCGTTGCCTCGCCGGTCTAGATCCAGCCCGAATGTCCAGGGCGTGCTCGGTGACCTCCCTTGGTATGCCTGGCATGTCCGAGGGACTCCATGCGAATATGTCGGCATTCGCACGGAGAAAGTCGACGAGCACGGCTTCCTATTTGATGTCGAGGGTGGTGCTGATCCTCAGCGCTCGGTCGTCGGGGCAGGCGGGGTCGACCGAGATGAGTTTGATGGTTTCAGCAGGCTCGAACGCCCCCGCGCAACGCTTGGAGTCAGGCACCTCGCCACTGAGTTGGTCGAGGTGGGCGATGAGGGTCTCGGCCTCTGCAAGAGCCTCAGCATACTTGATGCATTCGACGTCGCAGTCGTATGCATGTTTGTACGTGGATTCAATCGTGATGACACCGCTAGGGCCTGGCATCTTGAGCTTGAGGTAGGTATAGTTGGGCACTGCCATGAACTTGGCGTAGCACGGACGTCCCAGAATGGCGTGGTAGGCTCCCCCGAACCCGACTACCTCGAAGGTGAGGACTTCCTTGCGGTAGTTGGAGGGGGTGCCGAAGTAGACAGGAAGGTCGATGCACCCGAGGGGTCGTGTGCGCTTCCTTGGCACGATGACGTGGAAGGGTGCGACGTCGCCTCGGAGCCTCGACCGGTCGATCTATAAGGGCTCCAGGGTGTTGGCGTAGAGGATGTTGAGGCCGTTGCCTCCGTCCATCAACACTTTGGAGAGTCGGGTGTTGCCAATGATCGGGTCGACGACCAGTGGGTACTGCCCGGGATTCGGAATATGGTCAGGGTGGTCATCTCGATCGAAGGTGATCTCCTCTCGAGACTAGTTGAGGTACTGGGGGGTGGCCACCTTGACCGAGAAGACTTCTTGGTGTTCCCTCTTGCGCTGCCGCGCCGTAAGGCAGGCCGAGGGCCCACTGAAGATCATGAAGGCGTTGCGTACCTCGGGGAACCCATCGTCCTTGTCTCCGTCCTGGCTGCCGGCGCCCTTCTGCTTGGCGTCATCATCGGGGAGCCTGAGCTTGGCGTAGTACCGCCGCAGCATGGTGCAATCCTCGAGAGCGTGCTTGACCGGGCCCTGGTGGTAAGGGCAGGGTTTCTTGAGCATGTCGTCGAAGGGCCTGGGGCCTTTGAAGCCTCGGGGGTTCTTGCATTCTGTGGCTGCGACCAGATCAGCCTCTAGGACCTCCTGCTTCCCTAGGCGCCCCTTTTTCTTTCTCTTAGGGAGGTGGGGGGCTGAGGCCTCGGGGCCTCGTCCCTCTGCTTACCCTTGGTGTCGGTGTCGGGGAAGATGGCTCCAACAGCCTCTTCACCTGAGGCGAAGCTGGTGGTGATGTCGAGAAGCGTGGCAGCAGAGCACGGCACATTCCGACCTAACTCTCGGACCAAGTCCCGACAAGTGGTGCCGGAGAGGAAAGCTTGGATGATCTCCGAATCACCGACGCTGGGCAACTCGGTGCACTGTTTGGAGAAGCGCCGGATGAAGTCTCGGAGAGACTCGTCCGGCTTCTGGCGATAGTTCTTAAGGTCCCAGGAGTTCCCAGGGCGCACGTATGTGCCCTGGAAGTTCCCGACGAAGATCCTAACCAAGTCACGCCAGTCGTGGATTTGCGAGGGAGGAAGGTGCTCGAGCCAGGCTCGCGCCGAGTCTGACAGGAGCAAGGGGAGATTGTGGATGATGAGCAGGTCATCGTTTGCACCACTCAGCTGGCAGGCCAGGCGGTAATCGGCAAGCTAGAGCTCCGGGTTGGTCTCGTCGCTGTACTTCACGAGATTGGTCGGCTACTAGAACCGGGTGGGAAAAAGAGCAGCGCGGATGGCCCTGCTGAAGACCCAAGGGCCTGGCGGTTCAGGGGAAGGACTGCGGTCCTCCCCGCTGTCGTAGCGACCGCCTCGGTGTGGGTGGTAGCCCCAAGCGGGCCCCTCGTTGTCGTGGCGTCGTCGCCTGCTGACCACCTCATGGTCTCCCTGCACCTCGTGTCAACTGCCGAGGCGGTCCAGAAGCATGGGGACCCTGTGGGCTATTGGTGCTCGGTCAGGCTCGGGACGAGCCGGGGCTTCCCTCTCCTACCGAGGTGGCACCGTGGGCAGGTTTGAGGCACCCTCGTGTCGTCGGGAGGCAGAACTCTCGGCCTGCTGAACCGCAGCGGTCTCTAGGAGATCGCGGAGCTCGCCGTGGACCCGCTGCCCCTCCGTGGTAGAAGGCTCGGGCATTGTCGTGGACCAGCATTGCCGTGGACCAGCTCGCCGTGGACCAGCATTGCCGCAGCGGCGACGTTCTGGCTAGCGCGATTGAAGACTAGGGGTTGCTCACTCCCTTCGTCGTCGTGGATGCGGTGATGTACATCGCGGGCCCTCCGTCGGGCTCCCCCGCCTTTGCCGCGGCCCCGCTGTTCTTATTCGAGAGAGTCTCGAAGCTGCTGCAGAAGGAGTTGGTCTTGTTCGACCTTGGCCTAGAGCTCACGGAGCTGCTCTAGGTCTAGGCGCTGAGGTCGTGCAAGAGCGATGTTCTCATTTCGTGCGGCCGGCAGGGCAATGCGTGGGGGCATGGCGGCGCCCGCCCCTGGACGAAGCGGGGAACGGCTACCTACCCCCTCATCCTCTTCGCCTGCCCTCGGCATCCCGAGCCCGACGTGGAAACACTCGCGAGTGGGATTGTAATTACCTTCGTCGTCGGAGTCGGAGTAACCAAAGCAGTAGTCGCTTGCGGCCAAGAACTGGCGCAAAGCCCTAGAGTCGTGGAGCCCAGAGAAATCCACTCCGGGCCATGCCTCGTCCTCATCCGAGGAGTCAGCATGGGTGCTTAGGTCGAGACCAAAGCGCTGGCAGCGCTCTGAGGGATCCTCGTGAGCGGCAGCATATGCGTAGGCGTAAGAAGCGGCGGCATTTCTCAACCCAAAGGGGTATGGGGATGGTGCCGTCGCCAGATTTTGCTCCGCCAGGGTTGGTTCTTCAGGGAGTGGTGGAGCGGAGCTTGACGACTGGGCATCGCCGCGAGCCACCGGCGATTTTCCTTTGTCCAAGCTCAGGCCAGACAGGTCCCCAGCCAGGGACCCCGTACCAACAACTGGTCGTAGGATATCGACGGGGAGTGGCATGCCGCCCCGGGTTCGCGTAGCGTCGGGGTGGCCTTGCTCGCGTCGTGCCTGGCGAGCGCGGCGAGAGCGGCCGCCCGGGCGCTGCCTGCGCCTGGGCTACCGGTGCGTAACTTCATCGTCGGACGGTGGGGCTCGAGGAGCGAGGAGTATCATGTCGTACTCATGCCCTAGAGACATGAACTCTAGGATCTCGAACCAAACCACGATGCCGAGACGCAATGGTCGTACGGGGTCTGCCATCCGGAACCTGCTGGGATGACAAAACAGACACGCAGAAACCCCTACCTAGTGCGCCAACTGTTGGTGTTTCAGACTGGGGGGTCCTCAACCGACTAGTGAATTTGTTCTGTGTGCTCCCGATTCCGGATGGTGATGCAAAGAGACACAAAATTTATACTGGTTCAGGCAATCGGCACCCTACGTCCAGTCTGAGAGATCGAACTTGTATTCCTTGCACCGAAGTGCTCGTAGTAGGGGTTACAAGCTAAGGGAGAGAGGGAACTAGTCCCAGGTCTCGGCAGGGTGTCGTGTGGGCCGTCTAAGACGTTGCTCTCAAGCGGCTGGAATGTGTGCGTGTCTATGTGTTACCCGGTCCCCCCCCTAAGCGGCCCAAGTCCTCTCCTTTTATAGTTGAAGGGAGAACAAGGACAGTACATGTATTACTATGCGGCGTTATGCCAATAGGGGTGGCACATCCGAGCCCTGTGGCCTGTTCCTGTGGCGGCGTGGTCATAGGAGAGGTCCGTCCTTGGAGTATGGGGGCGGCGTGGTTGTCCCATCAGATCCTGTGTGTCGTGGGAGCCCCGGGAATGCCTCGGAGTGGACGCGGCGGTGAACGTGCAAGCCACTGTGGACGGACTGTGCTCGAGACCGGGATTTAGTTGGTGCCGAGACTTGCACTGCGGTGGGGAGGTCTCGGTAGGCACGAACCCCAAGATCGCCGAGGCCTTGGTGTACAGTGCCGAGGCCTTGAGCGGGCGGCTGATCGTGGGTACAGAGTTAGGACACAGTGGCTGGTAATCCCCGTCCCCCGTCGTACCCTGTCCCAGCCGGTATGGCGCGGATCGTGGACACAGTGTTAGGACACAGTGGCTGGTAACCCCCGCCATGCCCTGTCCTAGCCGGTATGGCGCTGATGCGACCTCGGGTCACGTCGGCCATTCTGTGGCGTTGAGCCACCGTCCGGCTGAGATTGCGGGAGTGGTTGAAGTATTAATGAGACGTGACGTGCTGTCGGGAGGTTGACCGAGGCGGGGGGCGACGGGCTGCGGACGAGCCGGCCTCGGGCGACACGGAGAATGAGGCCTCGCGCGAGACGGAGATCAGGCTCCTTGCCGAGGCCTCGCGCGATACGGAGAATGCGCCTCCTGCCGAGGCCTTCCCTGGGAAGCCTCGCACGAAGCGGAGTTTGCGTCAGGATGCCGAGGCCTCCTGCTCGAGGCTCGAGGCGAGGAGGGGGAGGACCCAGGGGGCTCGGTCGTGGCGGGTGAGGGACCCACGACTTACCTTCTAGCTTTTATTATTTTTTTAGATGGGACTTTAGCGACCCATTTGATGTTTTGCTTGGGGTACCCCATTCTAAGGTACCCGACATTGCTTATATAGCATCGCTAGACATAAGAAAGATATTGTAGCTAAGATTTTTCAGTACATCACCTCTAAACATTTCATGGAGGCGTGATTTAATCGGACATAAATTAGTGGCCTAGAATGAACTTCCTCCTCACATTATTGATATTAGACTTAAACAAGAGAATGATGTGTTTTGCTAGCACTTGGACCCAAAGGGGTAGTTTTCCATGAAATCACATTATTCAGCTCTAATTCACATAGAGGTTCCTAGCTTAAACAAAATTATTTGGAGGTTAAAGGCTCCACTAAAAAAAGGGCGTACCCAGTGCAAAGAGCTCCCACACTGTGCGAGGACTGGGGAAGGGTGTCAGTGGCAAACCTTACCCTCGCCTATGCAATGCAATGAGACCGCGACTCAAATCCGGGACCTTCCGGTCACAAGCGGT
Organism: Miscanthus floridulus; assembly: GCF_019320115.1. NCBI lineage: Eukaryota > Viridiplantae > Streptophyta > Magnoliopsida > Poales > Poaceae > Miscanthus > Miscanthus floridulus. The sequence goes on along the minus strand of NC_089586.1, from coordinate 21,311,500 downwards.
AAGACTCTACCGCTTGCACCAGCCCCGCCCTTCTAAAGGCTCCACTAAGGATAAAAAAATATTTGATATCTTTAGAGAGGAGTGATTTTAATATAAGATAATTTAGCCGAACGCAATTGGCAAGATAGTGAAAAGTGTTGCTTTTGTCACAAAAATGAGATAATTAAGCATATGTTCTTTGAATGCCATTTTACCCGTAAGGTTTGGACCTGCATTCATGTTGCTTTAAGCCTTCCTCAACCTTGTAGTATCTCTCATATATCTAGGAGTTGGCTTCAGGGGTTTGGGAGGGAGTGAAAACATATTAGTTATGTTAGGGGTGATAGCTACTTGTTGATCGCTTTGGTTATGCAGAAATGGTTTGGTGTTTGAAAAGAAACATGTTTATTCTCTTTTTCAAGTGGTACGACATTCGGTTATCCATTGGCTCCGCACTTAGCTTATCCTCCATAAGCTTACTCCGCGGGCTTTGATTGCAGCGGCATCATGCAAGCGGTCATTGTGTTATTCTCCCGAGCCCATGGATGACGATTTAGTCTTATGATTGATAGTTATTAGAGTGCTAGACTCCTTTTAGCCTGTTCGCTTGTTGGTTTCAGCCAGGGCTTATCAGCCAGCCAACAATGTTTTCCTCTCACAACAAACCAGCACCAGTCGGGCTTATCAGCCCAGAAACCAACCAGCGAACATGCTCTTTATCTTTGTTTAGGTTGTGTGCTTTTATGCAGAGGTCATAAGTGGATTCATGATTATTGTATCAACTCGATGTAATGATTATGAATTAATAAAATCCTTTCTTTATAAAAAAAAAGGGTATCGACCTCTTTTGCTCAAGGTTGATCTGATAGTTTCTTGTCGAGGCAGCTTCTTTTGATGTAAAGGTGATCCTGGTGGATGGGAATGATATGATCTTTTGGTCTTTGATGTACAGTTTCCTTCTGTTGGTTGGGTATACTACTTTGATCTATGTGGTGCAACTTAATATATGTAGTGCTTGATATATTGGACCTATGTGTGAACATTTTTCTTTGTGTTGCAGCTTAATATATGAGCTGCTTGATATATTCGACCAATGTATGAACTATGGTGAATGTTCTGTAGTTCACTACATAAGCTTTATTGTCCAAAATTTATATCAGATTTTGAGTTATCAGAATCATATTTTGAGATGTCAGATACTGAGTTTGATGGTCTAGATTTTAGAAGTTTCAGATGAATGGCTGTTTTGATACCGGTTTACAGAAGTTGATGTTTTTCTTACGAGGGTTGTATGTTTAAATTATGTGTTGGATGTGGATCCTATGGTTATGACAATCGAGCGTTTCATGCATCAGAAACACTAGATTTTGTAATCTGGCCAGATTCAAGTGTTTTCTGGTCATCCGGCACTCGAGTGCTACATGCTTCCAAAACAGGAGTACATAGGTTCCATTATTGTCCTAGACCGGAATGCTATGAATCGAAACATCATCTAACGAAAACACTCCTAACTCGGCATGCATGGTGCATCATGATGCATGCATCTGCTTCCGTTGCACATTCTACAGTCCTACAGAGCACGCGCCGATGGTGGCTGGTCGGCGCACTTCAGGCAGAGGCACTCGCCCTTATTACATTCCCCGCCGGCGAAGCCATGGCCGACCGCTACGCACTCATAGCGGCAGTATCGGAGGCCGCGGCTTCCACGGCAGGCGTTGGGGTCCGGCGCCGGGTACTCCAGGCACCAGGCTTCCACACTAGCATCTGCTCCATCAAAGATTTGTATTTTTTTTAAATGACAAATGTTTGACGCTTGTGAAACATAAAGTCGCGCACTCGTGATTGCTATATATCTAGAAGGCTATAGTGCGAGCTTACCATGAGATAGGAAGGCTACTGCCAGCAGTAGCAGGGCAGATGCAACGAGGGCTGTGGCCTTGCGAGCTATATGGCTTCAGCTTGGGATTCGTTCGGGACACTTCTGCACCCTGTTCGCTTGAATTTATCGGCTAGAATTAGCTCTAATTTTTTAGTTATGAAACAATATTTTTCTCTCACAACAAATTAGCTCTATAAATCAGTCACAACAGCAATAAATCCTGCTGAATAGGACCCTAAATAGGAGTTGTATAGTGGTAGTGACAGGAGTTGTATAGCCGTAGTGACAGTGAGTGCAGTAGTGTGGATTTATTGGATTATATATATATATATATATATATATATATATATATATATATATATATATATATATATATATATATATATATAGGGAGAGGCTATTCAGTAGCCGGCTACAAAATAAGTTATTCTGTAGCCACCTCCATTTACTATAATTTTATATACTAATTTACCATAATATAAATACATATTTACGATAGTTGGGTTACTATAACACATGGGGATATTTACCATAACGTTATATTAAACCACTTAGTAAGGAGTTACTATAATCTCGTAAAATAACATAGTAATTATCGTAACTCAAAGTGGCTACAGAATAAGTTATTCTGTAGCCAGCTACAGGATAGTGTATATATATATATATATATATATATATATATATATATATGACTGGGATGGATCTCTGCCGAGAGTGGCTGCGCGCTTTTATGCAATCGGAGGGATACCCGAGGATTAACTAGATCACATAGAAGAAGCCCTAAAACTGGCACGGTATTGATTGAGAATAATGTCCTCCTAATTTTGTTAGACAGTAAAATAGAAGCATTTCTTGGCTTCTAAGACATAATGTCTATCTGTCGGGTTCATAAACCCGGGGTCTCTCAAGGATCGGCTTCCACGCCTAGGCTTGGCCCAGGAAAACAACATATAGTTTATGGGCCGGCCCAAGAGTCTAAAACACAACGGGCCAGAAGGGCAGTCCGGTCGCCGACCGAAAGGTCTACCCAAAAGAACAAGTGCCCGTTCGTCAGTTTCTTCGGCCCACCTCTCCGATCGGAGCACTCGCTTCAGGCACCAGCTGTCTCCAAGCGGTCTATCCAATCGGAAGGCCTGGCCCAAAACGCTGCTTCCTACTCCGACCCCGCGACCAGGGCTCGTGGGAACCCTTCTCACCACTCTCCTCCGACCGGCGCACTGAGAGCCGACTGGAGCCATCCGACCGGGGGCACCCCGTTCAGAAGGAACCAGAAGACGTGCGGAGAAAGGCAAGGCATGACTCACAAGTCAAAACCACTGTACCAGGGACCATACCCTGCACGAAACAGTGCTCTGCAACCACCCTGACACAAAGTATTGTAGGGGCCGCTAAAAACTCCCATACGGTAAGCCCCCCCTCCCCCGCGTGTCTCTGGACATCAATCGCAGTATGGGCTCCAGGATTTGCCATACCGAGTGAACATAGCGCTCCTCACATGCCACTAGGCATAAAAAATTATTTGCATGTACCGGCATCCATCCTTCCTGAAGAAGATAGTTTGACCTCCCGTGCACATCTGACATTCTACAGCGACATCGACAGTGTTGGGGGCGCCAACCATAATCCAATCTTCATCAACGTAGGCAACAAGGCTTAGAAACATCCGTACTCTCTCCCTCTCGCCTGTAAAGCCATCCCCTTTATCTATAAAAGGGGATGCGCTCCCTCCAACCAAAAGGGATCGACTTCTTCAAGTTCAGACTCACTAGATCGATAGCTCACAACCGCAGGACCTCCAAGTTCCGACCGCAACCCTTCCGGTCGGAGCCGACCGGACCTCTTGAACACCCCTCCTTTCTCCTTCTCGTTTGTAACCCCACTACAGACTTCGAGCACCTGGGCTCAGGAATAAAGTCACCGACCGACCCCGACTGGACGTAGGGCACATTGCCCGAACCAGTATAAATCATGTGTCATTGAGTGCTAGGCCACCTCCGATCACAACGTACAGCAAAACTATAAATATTCACTAGTTGGTCACTTTCTGCACCGATAGTTGGCGCCGTCCGTGGGGAAGATGTTGTACGTTCAACACTCTTTTGGTCATCGGATGGCCCATTTTTCCACCACCCCGCCGTGGCGGGCTCGGGCGATATGATTCGTTTCGGCTCGCTGGAGTTTCCCGCACTCTCGTCCGCCAGGATGCGGGTTCCACCCATCTTCGAGCCATCCTAGGCCTTCCGCTTTGGGAGCCTGGACTTCGTCGCCGACCGGCTCGGCGTACTCCACCTCCGCGAGGAGACTCGTGACCCGGCACCCGTCGGAGGGACGTCCTCCATCGACTCCGGGACGCGCGACTTCGACGGCGCGGCATCTGCGCTTCATTCCGAGCAAACTCTCTGTTCAAACCCCGCTATAAGTAATATGCATACTACTACTCGCTCTTTATTTACTATCTCTCACCAATTACCCAGAGGGAATATACCGCCCACGCCACAAACACCATACGATCAGTTCCCCTATGGTCCCGCGTCCACCGCGGACGCATACGCTCGGGGGGCTCCGAAGGATGCTGGCACCATCCCCCATCACGTCTGAGTTCATGGGAATGGCAGGCTGTGTTCCTGCCACTTCCCCTGAACTCCCGGATGGTGATGGCAAGAGCGACGGTTCCAGCATCGGTGACGTGGCGCCCCGCCACTGTCCGTCTCGGGAGTGCGTTATGGCGGACGCTCCGGGACAACCACCGATGGTTGCGAAATCTGCACAAACTCACACCCCTCCAGACCCGCGTGCGGAGGCCCTCGCGTCTACACAAGCGCACGCCGAGGAATTACGACAATGGCGGCAGAGCCAGCCGCCGCCTGTGTCGGCATGGTCGGCGTGGCACGTTGCGCCCCATGCACATGGCCTGGCTGGTGGCGCCCGGGGTCGTGCTCGTAAGGTCCAGCACGACATCGTGAACGAGGGGAACTATATCCCACAATTCGCACGGGCCGGCCAGAATATCGATGCCGCAGCAATACTTCTCTGCGGTGTTCTCGAGCCCGTCGACCCTTAGGAGCGAGCAGTCTACCGAAACCTCTGAGTTCTAGTTGAGGCCGCCGCCGTCCAACAGGCGGAAAGCTCCGCATCGTGACTCTGACCCACGCCCTTTCTCCCCACCAGGGGGACGGGCACGCGCCAGCCGGATCGATCCGTTCGCTCGCCACCGCAGCCGTCAGGCTTGGCTCGGGGTGCGGCAGCCGCGCCACGGTCCAACCAGGCGCCTACTCCACACCAACCGCACCAGGACGCTCGTAGCGTCATCAGCGATCGGCGTCGGGCCCAACACGGCAACGACGTCCGCCATACGGCAGCAGGTGACACGGATCATGGCCGAACCATCGAGGGAAGCCATGAAACGCACCCTAGGAGCGGTCGTCGGCCAAACGACCGAAGCCCCAGCCCTGAGGGCCCATGGCCACGGGTCTTCAGCCGGCGCATCCGGAGAGCACCGTTCCCACAGCGTTTCTGGCCTCCCACCAACATCACCAAATACACCGGGGAGACAAACCTAGGCATTTGGCTCGAAGACTTCCGGCTCGCCTATCGAGCCGGAGGAGTGGATGATGACTATTTCATCATCCAATATCTTCCCATTTGCGTGGGGAAACATGTTCGGGCATGGCTCGAATTCCTTCCACACGACAGCATCCGCGACTAGGCAGACCTCAAGAGGGTCTTCGTCGGGAATTTCCAGGGGACGTACGTCTGCCCGGGAAACTCCTAGGACCTCAAGAGCTGCCAACAGGAGCCCAGCGAATCCCTGAAGGATTACCTCCATAGGTTTTCCCAATGATGTAACTCCCTCCCTGATGTTGTCGACACAGACGTCATCAGCGCTTTCCTCTCTGGGACAAATTGTGAGTCCCTGATCCACAAGCTTGGCTGCCTAAAACCCCGTACCACCCACGATCTGCTCGACGTCGCCACCAACCACGCCTCGGGCGAGGAGGCGGTCGGAGCGGTCTTCGGCGGAGGCCAGGACAAAAGCAAGCCCAAGCACGTGGATCCAGACGAAGGCCCCTCCACTCAGAGGGGCAAGAAGAACAGGAAGGATCAGCGTCGGTCGGACGACACCGCGTTGGTTGCCACAGCTGATCGCACACCTAGGCAACCCCAACAGGGACTGCCTGACCACTTCAACAAACTCATGGATGGTTCGTGCCCCAATCACGCCTACCTCGTCAAACACCTCTACAAGGAGTGCGAGCTCCTCAAACATTTCCTCCGACAGGCTAGCGTCCCAAAGGAGGGAGACGGCAAGGAGCCGGTAGCCAAGAGGGGTGGCGTGGCAGGCAAGGACGGGGACAGTTTCCCTGAACTTGAGGAGTGCATCATGATCTTTGGTGGGTCCGACGCCATCTGGTCCAAACGCTAGCATAAGGTATGCTACCAGGAGGCTGTGACGCCGAAACGGCCGTCCCCTCCTTTCTCAGCTGGTCGGAATCCCTGATCACCTTTGATCAGAGGGACCATCCCTCCTACGTCGCGATACTGGGACGCTACCTGCTCGTCGTTGACCCCATCGTCCGCAAGAAGCGCCTCACCAAGGTGCTAATGGACGAGGGCAGTGGCCTCAACATCCTGTATGTTGACACCCTTGATGCCATGCGCATCCCCTGAATGGAGCTCCGCCTGGCGGGCTCCCCCTTTCACAGGGTAATCTTGAGAGCACAGGCATACCCGCTTGGACAGATCGATCTGCCCATCACGTTCGGCAGCCAGGCCAACTTCCCCTCGGAGGTCCTCACCTTCGAAGTGGTAGACTTTTTGGGGTCCTACCACGCCATCTTGGGGCGGCCATGCTACGCAAGATTCATAGTGATCCCCAACTACACCTACCTCAAGCTAAAGATGACAGGACCAAACGGCGTCATCACAGTGAGTAGCGCCTTCTCACATGCCTTCGAGTGCGACCGCGAGCACTACAAGCTTGCTACCGCGGTCGTCAACTCATCCGAGCTCCTGCAGCTTGGGGAGTCGTCAACCCCAGTAGTCCTAGACTGCAACAAACCAATCTCCTCGATGGCCTTCCGCTCGCTCGAGGAAACCAAGGCGGTGGGTGTCGACCCCACCGACCTAGCCAAGACGGTGCGAATCGGGACCCAGCCCCCGGCCCAATAGGAATGCGAGCTCGTCGACTTCCTACGCGACAATCACGATGTCTTCGCATGGCAGCCTTCTGACATGCCGGGGATACCATGGGAAGTTGCCGAGCACGCGCTATGCCTTATCCCGGGCTCAAGGCCCGCCAAGCAACGCCCGTGTCATTTTGACAACGAGAGGCGCAGGGCCATAGGCGAAGAGATCGCCAAGCTCCTGGCAGCCGGATTCATCAAGGAGGTTTTCCACTCTGACCGGCTCGCCAATCCCGTCCTTGTCAAAAAGAAGACCGGAAAGTGGAGAATGTGCGTCGATTACACCGGACTTAATAAAGCGTGTCCGAAGGATCACTTTCCTTTACCATGCATAGACCAGATAATTGACTCCACCTTGGGTTACGAGATCCTCTCCTTTCTGGATGCCTACTCAGGCTATCACCAGATCACGATAAAAGATTTCGATCAGCTCGTGACCTCGTTTATCACCCTGTATGGTTTGTACTGCTACGTGACCATGCCTTTCGGTCTGAAGAACGCTGGCACCACCTACCAAAGGTGCATGCAGTAATGCTTCGCCGACCAAATCAACCCGCTTAATCAGCCTGATCAGGCTAAACGGTTAAAACCAATAATCGCCGTCTATGTTGATGACATAGTGGTCAAAATGGCTCGAGCTTGCGACCTGATCGCAAACTTGGCCGCAACGTTCATGAACCTCCGAAGGTTCAACATCAAGCTAAATCCCGAAAAATGTGTTTTCGGGGTTCCAAGGGGAAAGCTGCTTGGATACATCGTATTCGAGCGCGGCATCGAAGCCAACCCCAAAAAGATCGCAGCCATCTCCAACATGGGCCCCATACGCAACGTAAAAGGCGTACAAAGGCTCACCGGCTGCCTGGCCACCCTTAGTCGCTTCATCTCTCGGCTCGACGAATGGGGGCTGCCACTTTATAAGCTCTTCAAAAAGACGGACGCCTTCGTCTGGACTGAGGAAGCCCAGCAGGCTCTCGAAAGCCTCAAAACATCTCTGACGTCAACCCCGATCCTCGTCGCTCCTGAACGGGGAGAACCCCTCCTCCTTTACGTCGCGACAAGTAACCATGTGGTGAGTGCCGCCCTGGTCATCGAAAGGGAGGAACCAGGACACCAGCTCAAGGTATAGCGACCTATGTACTTCATCGGAGAAGTACTTACTAACCCCAAGGTCCGGTACCCCCAGGTGCAGAAACTCCTATACGCCATGCTAATGGCCACTAGGAAGCTTCTACACTACTTCACCGACCACGAAGTCATAGTCGTCACTTCATACCCACTCGGAGACATCAACCACAACCGTGACGCCGTGAGATGAATCTCTAAGTGGGCCCTTGAACTCATGGGCCATGACATCAGGTATACCCCCCGCACCACAATTAAGTCTCAGGCTCTCGTGGATTTTGTCGCCGAATGGATGGAGGTCCAGCTACCGGCCCAGGACGTCTTCGATGAGTATTGGACAATGTACTTCGATGGGTCCATAATGGCACTCGGCTCGGGGGCTAGAGTGGTTCTGATCTCCCCAGATGGGAGTAGCCTCCGCTACGCCATCTGCCTCCACTTTTTGGCTTCAAACAACGCCGTGGAATACGAGGCCCTTATCAACGGACTACGCATCGCCATCAAGCTCGGTGCTACGCGACTCTACGTCTGTGGTGACTCAGAACTAGTTGTTGATCAGGTCATGAAGGAGTCCTCCTGCAAAAGTCCCCTCATGATAGCATACTGCCAAGAGGTTCGTAAGCTCGAGGACAAATTCTAGGGAATCGAACTACATCACGTCCCTCGAAGGGACAACAACACCGCCGATTTCCTCGCAAAACTGGCCACCAGGCGGGATCCGACCCCGAGCGGAGTCTTCATCAATGACGTCCATGAGTCGTCCACCCGCGTCCTAGAAGGTCTAACCCAGACACACCTCGACGGCTAGCCAGCGCTCAGGGGCTCTGATCCCAGTACCTCTATAACGACATCACCCGCGGACGTCGCCGTATTGGCACTCGATCAAACCGATTGGCGAGTACCACTACTCGCCTACCTCCTTGAGGAGGTTCTCCCACCTAAAAGAACTGAAGCCCGACAAATCACTCAACGCGCCAAGACCTTCATTGTGCTCGGTAACGAACTCTACAAACAGAGTCCGTCAGGAGTGCTCATGAAGTGTGTTCCCGCCAGCCGGGGAAAACAGATCTTCCTCGAGGTCCATTCCAGGATCTACGAGCATCATGCGGCCCCAAGGTCCCTGGTCGGAAAAACCTTTCGCTAAGGTTTTTACTGGCCCACCATGCTATGAGATGCAGAGGAGGTCATCCGCATGTGCGAAGGATGTCAGTTCTACGCTCGGCAAACCCATTTACCGGCGCAAGAGCTCCAAACCATCCCAATCACCTAGCCATTCACGGCCTGGGGCCTCGACATGGTAGGACCCCTCAAGAAAGGCCCAGGCGGTTTTACTCACCTACTCGTAGCAGTTGATAAGTTTACTAAATGGATAGAGGCCAAGCCTATCACCAATCTCTACTCAGAAGAGGCGGTCAAATTCTTCCTCGACATCATCTATCGATTTGGTGTTCCTAACTGTATTATCACTGACCACGGGACTAACTTCACTGGGAAGAAGTTCCTAGACTTCAGCAATGGATACGGCATTAGAATCGATTGGGCTTCGGTCGGACATCCATGAACTAACGGTCAGGCCGAATGCGCCAACGGCATGGTCCTCCAAGGACTCAAGTCGTGCATCTTCGACCGACTCAACAAACACGCCGGGCGATGGGTTGCAGAGGTCTCAGCGATTCTCTAGAGCCTAAGAATGACCCCAAACCGATCCACGGGATTCACACCTTTCTTCCTGGCTTACGGAGCGGAAGCCGTGTTGCCCTCCGACCTCGACCACGGCGCACCAAGAGTAAAAGCTTTCGACCACGATCGAGCCGTGGTGGCTCAACAAGACGTAGTTGACCTGCTCGAAGAGGCCCGCGAGACAACTGTCATCTACTCCACTCGCTATCAACAAACCCTCCGTAGGTACCATGAAAGGAAGATCAGAGGAAGGATTCTCGAAGTCGGTGATCTCGTGCTCCGAAGGACCCAATCGACGAAGGAAAAACACAAGCTCTCTCCACCCTAGGAAGGACCCTATACGGTAACCGAAGTAATCCAACCGGGCACCTACTGACTGGAGGACAACAACGGCAATGTTCTCAACAACACTTGGAACATTGAACAGCTACGTCATTTTTTCCCTTAAAATTGGTCTAAACACTTTCGGTTAAAGCACATGCTCTTGTAAGAGCGCCCTCGCCCGAACACTTTCAACCCGGGTCGCTCAGGGGCTCCATAAATATACAAATATTGAGTATTTCCTCTCTTTCTCTTTACTTTCATATGGAGAAACTCCTTCCTACCCGAACAAAAGGGTTGTTCGTTCCTTTATTTTACCTTACGTAACTTTGCTTTAGAACATTCCGACTGATCGCACCCCACCTTTTCCTACTGAAAGGTCCTTGTTTGGTTTTGGTAATTGAGTGACAACCTAGGTGGACTAATTATGTTCATGTGAGATACACAGGTGATTAGTCCACAGGTACATATGTGTGAGCAACATATGCCATGAAGGTGAAAATGGCCTGAAGATGTTGCAAAGCTCACACATGTGATGTTGAAGGAGCTTATTGCACATGAGACATGACATTGAAGTCATGTGATCAAGGTGGAGAAGATCAAGACAAGACTTGGCTTGATGGACCGGTTGCAAGCGTGAAGGGCAAGTCAAAGGCTTTGGAGTGATGGACCGCATGGCGGTGAAGCTTGAGCAAGACTTGGCGCCGATGGACGATGGTAACGGTGAAGAGCAAGTAAAGTCAAGATCGATGAACCAATATGATCACGTGATGATATGAAATGGATCATATCATTGTTGATCGTGTTGGTGCATGTGTTGCATCGACATTGGAGGAGATGGAATGGAATGCGCAAGGCAAAGGTATAACCTAGGGCATTTCATTTCACCGATCATAGGTGTGTAGAGAAGTTTATGACCGGGTTTAGGATAGATGGCCATACTATCAAGAGGGGCAAACTTATTTGCATATCGGTCATCTAGTGCCACTCGAGTGATCTAACTTTGCATTGTCGCTATGATCGAGTGGCGTGGCAAGTTGAGTGGCTAACATCCTTTGGGAAATGATTGTGAAAATGCTAACACACATACACATGGTGGTGTACACTTGGTGGTGTTGGCACATTTACAAAGGCGGTGGTGTACACTCGGCGGGATTCGGCGCTTTCGGGAAAATGGGAGTGCCTATTTTCTATTGCGCCGGATGCAAATTCTTGTGGTTAGCACACTTGAGCAAGGGTGAAGAGAATGGAGGAGATGCCAGCGTCGGTCAAGTGACCAGACGCTAGATCCAAAAGCACCGGACGCTGACTGCCTATGTCCGGTCGCGCTGACATGGAGTGACGCAGAAGCTAGAGTTTGACCGGACGCTGGCTGCGTCCGATCAAGTGTGACCGGACGCATCCGGTCGAGGTCGATACCTTACTGGAAATGACCAGACGCTGGGGGTTCAGCGTCTGGTCAGTTGAAGCTGCTGCGTCCGGTCAAGTCAAGTGACCGTTGGAACCAGGACACGTGGCCGTCTGTGGGTGACCGGACGCTGAGGTCCAACGTTCGGTCAACACGATCGGAGCGTCCGGTCGGCCCGACCGTTGCCCAGTGAAGGGGTAACGGCTAGTTTAGCCCTTGGGGCTATAAATAGAAGTGGCCTTCGGCCATGGCTGGTGTGGAGCACCTTGGGGGACTTTGTGTCCATGCTTGAGAGTGCTTAGGAGCCCTCCATCTCACACATACTTGATAGCGATCATCCAATTGTGTGAGTGAGTGATTCTAGTGCGATTGCATCGTGAGGTTGCATCGAGTGGCACTAGGTGATCGAGTTGCAAGCCGGTGGTGCTTGTTACTCTTGGAGGTTGCCACCTCCTAGATGGCTTGGTGGTGGTCTCCGTCGAAGCGCGCAAGAAGCTTGTGCGGCGCTCCGGAGAAGTGCTTGTGAGGGGCATTGTGCTCGCCCCGCGGGAGCCGCGAAGAGCAACTCTAGTAAAGCGTGTCATTGAGCTACCCTCACTTCTGGGGTAGGTTCTTGCGGCGCCCGACGTGCGGGCTTAGCGGGTGATGCTAATTAGCCGCCGAACCACCAAGTGAGCGGTCGACACAACGGGGACTAGCGTGTTGGCAAACACGTGAACCTTGGGAGAAAAATCATCGTGTCAACCTTATTCTTCCCGTTGGTTTGCATCCCCGTTACACAAGCTTGCAATTACTTTTATACATATTAAGCTTGTATAGTTGCTCTTGTAATTAGATAGCTTGTGTAGCTTGCTAATTACCTTCTTGCTTGTGTAGCATAAGAAGTAGCTCCATTGCGTGGCTAATTTGGTTTTAGTAACCTTGTTAGTCACATTGCTTAGTTTGTGTAGCTAAGTATTTGCGCTCTCTAATTAGGCATTGGTTGCCTTGTTATTAAGCATTGCTAGTGAGCTTAGTTAGCTTTGTGCTTTTGCTTACTAGCATATGTAGGAGCTCCCTTGTTGCTCAAAGTACTAGTTGCATAGGTTTGTGTAACCTTGCTCCTAAAATTGTTTAGGAGAGCTCTAGCTAGCCCGGCACCTTTGTTGCATAATTGTTATCTTTGCAAGGTGCTAGTGAATATATATAGTGGGGTATAGTCTTGGCTAGACCGATAGTTTTAATTCCGCATTTGTATCGGTTAGCCGACGCGATTAATCTTAGAAAAGACTATTCATCCCCCCTCTAGTCCGCCATCTCGACCCTTCACCTATGGCTACGACCGGCTGAGCCTCGCGGGCCATGCTCTGGGCTCGCAATGTTACAGCCTACGAAACAAACGGGTAGGTATGAGAGAGAAAGAAATTTAAAACAAAATTATACTAAGGAAGAACTAAGGAACGAAAGGGAACAAGCTCCCCCGAACGGAGCAACTCTATCACAAAAACAAAAACCGATTGTAGTCATTAAAACACACATGAACATTTTACACAGGGGTTCCCCCCATGAACTTAACCATTACATTTTCTACTATTACAAAAACTACTGCGGCCACTCGACAACTTCACCTGAATGCTAGAAATCGCTCGGTTCTGCTCCTTCAAAACTTCGGCAAAACGCAACAGGTACCTCAACGGTGTCGCACCTATAGATGCTCAGCAGAAGAACATGGAGCTCCTGACCTTCTTATGTAGTCAAGGCAGCTCCTGAGTGGGGGCACCGCTACCGAGGTGAGGTTGCCATGGCTGGAAGAAATCTCATCAAACTTTATGAACTGACCAACTTTAGCAGCTACAGGCACGGAACCCTCCACCGGCACAGTCGTGAGTAACCTCCCCTCCGACGAGGCTCGCCCGATAAAGATCCACCAGAAAGTCTACACACGGCTCCATCCTAAAGGAGGCCTCGTAGACCAGATCTAGCGTCACCTCTAATCCGACATCACGCTCTAGGTTCACAAAAGGATACGTAAGTCCTCCCCCTCGCTCACTCTTCCTCACACTTAGGAACCGCCGCAGCATACAGGTACTCTCAGTGAGAAAGAAGGAAGAGAGAGCGAGGAATCTCCGCTAGAAGAGACCACCGGACCTCCCTGAGTCGATCGAATCACCTAGGAGGGACACCAGGCGACAGGTAAGGAGCAATGGGACGCCTCACGCAGGCCATGCCGACTCCATCTCGAACGACGAGCATGGGTCCCGGTCGGACATTTCTGACTAAAGCCCTCTGAGCCCTGTCACTCCAGTCGTCAAGGTAAACGTTACCAAAACCCCCTCTATTTCATTACAAATCATTCATACATCCATACGCGCATTCATCTCATACGCCTGAACCCTCTAGACGGTTAGGGCATGAACCACCCGGGGGCTTGGGAACTAAGCATCGCACGTGCAGCGAAATGCACCAGAACGCTCCATGTTGCGCCACAAAGCGGCGGCTTGCCTCATTCGACATGAGCAACCAAACAGAGCCAGGGGAGAAAATCATAGATGAGCACCGTGCGGCCTTCGCTCGGTCTAGCAAACCGGGTCATCTCAACCTTCTCGTTCGATCCTGAACCTCTTGCCAAGCCCACAGAATCTCCATCGAGGGGAGGCCATTAGGCCACCCAGGTCGGTCTCCAAAATGACCTAGGCATCTATCGGGCTGCAGGTAAAGGAGTAGTGGAATCCCATAAGAGGGCTATGCCGACCCCGTCACGAACGATGGACCCAGATTCCGCTCGATCACACCCGTTAGCGAGCTCACCGAGCTAGTCTTCGAGCCCGAGCAATCAGGACAGGCGACGAAACTCAGCCCCTCCGGTTGTGAGGAACCGGATGGGGTAGCGCAAAACGACTCACACCAACCCCCACGAAGGCCCGATAAGGCTCGGGGGCTCAAATGCCAAGGGACCACGACTCTGAACTCGCGTTGACAGGATCGGCGACATCCGGCTACGGCTCTTGGGACCGCGACTCCAAACTCACGTCGACAGGATCGGCGACATCCGGCTATGGCTCTTGGGACCGCGACTCCGAACTCGTGTCGACAGGATTGGCGACATCCGGCTACGGCTCTTGGGACCGTGACTCTAAACTCGCGTCGACAGGATCGGCGACATCCGACTACGGCTCTTGGGACCGCGACTCCGAACTCGCGTAATGGCTTCACTAACTAAAATTAACTCTCAATCCACGGCGCGCACCAATATCTGGGTCTACTAGCGACTCCACCTTGCCTGATCCCACGGCATGCACCGATGCTTGGGTCTACTCACAATTCCGCCTCACCCGATCCCACAGCGTGCATCGACGCCAAAGATTAGTAAGCTCTGTCACGTCCAAACTAAGCTATCTCCGTTCACGGCGCGCACCGACGCTAGGGTTTTTCTCAAACTAAACTTCCTTGCCCGATCCCCGGCGCGCACCAAGGCCGGGATCAGTAAGTTCTGTCTCAATCTGATCCCTGCGCTTAAAACACCTTGGCTGCACAATGACGCCATGGTTAAACAAAATTCTGTCTCAAAACTAAAAACGCGCACACCCACGGGTGCGCTCGCGCGCACCCACCAGCACAACACAAAAACCCCCCCAGCCGGTTCCGCCTGAACCACCCGAGGGCTCGGGGGCTACACCCGCGGGTGCGCTCGCGCGCACCCGCCAGCAAGACAAAAAAAATCCCCTAGACGATTCGGCTCAAATCAGCAGAGGGCTCGGGGGCTCCTGTCGGGTTCATAAACCCAGGGTCCCTCAAGGACCGGCTTCCACGCCCGGGCTCGGCCCAGGAAAATAACATATAGTTCATGGGCCAGCCCAAGAGTCTAAAACACAACGGGCCAGAAGGGCGGTCCGGTCGCCGATCGGAAGGTCTACCCAAAAGAACAAGTGCCCGTTCGTCAGTTTGTTCGGCCCACCTCTCCGACCGGAGCACTCGCTCTAGGCACCAGCTGTCTCCAAGCGGTCTCTCCAATCGGAAGGCCTAGCCCAAAACGCTGCTTCCTACTCCAACCCCGTGACTCCGACCCCGCGACCGGGGCTCGTGGGAACCCTGCTCACCACTCTCTGACCGGTGCACTGAGAGCCGACTGGAGCCATCCGGCCGAGGGCACCCCGTTCGGAAGGAACCAGAAGACGTGCGGAGAAAGGCAACGCATGGCTCACAAGTCAAAACCACTGTACCAGGGACCATACCCTGCATGAAACAGTGCTCTGCAGCCACCCTGACACAAAATATTATAGGGGCCACTAAAAACTCTCATACGGTAACCCCCCCCCCCCCCCCCCCCGCGTGTCTCTGGACATTGATCACAGTATGGGCTCAAGGATTTGCCATACCGGGTGAACATAGCGCTCCTCACATGCCACTAGGCATCAAAAAGTATTTGCAGGTACCGACATCCATCCTTCCTGAAAAAGATAGCTCGACCTCCCGTGCACATCTGACATTCTACAGCAACATCGACAGTGTTGGGGGCGCCAACCATGATCCAATCTTCATCAGCGCAGGCAACAAGGCTTAGAAACATCCATACTCTCTCCCTCTCGCCTGTAAAGCCATCCCCTTTATCTATAAAAGGGGATGCTCTCCCTCCAACCAAAAGGGATCGACTTCTTCAAGTTCAGACTCACTAGATCGATAGCTCACAACCGCAGGACCTCCAAGTTTCGACCGCAACCCTTCTGGTCGGAGCCGACCGGACCTCTTGAACACCCGTCCTTTCTCTTTCTCGTTTGTAACCCCACTACAGACTTCGAGCACCTGGGCTCAAGAATAGAGTCACCGACTGACCCCGACTAGACGTAGGGCACGTTGCCCGAACCAGTATAAATCATGTGTTATTGAGTGCTAGGTCACCTCCGATCACAACGTACATCAAAACTACAAATATTTACTAGTTGGTCACTTTCTGCACCGACACTATCTGAGGATGGTTAAGGTCAGATTGATTGCTAATGAAGAATAACTAAGGCCCTGTTTGGTTCTATTAGCCGCTAATAATTAGCTAGCTAATAGCTCATTGCTGATAATAGATAGCTAACTATTAGTTACTGTTAACTGGTTTGGCCCAACTAGCTAGTCAAATAGGAGTAGTTGTTAGTTGGTATTCAACTAACAATTAGCTACACTATTAGTTGGCCCTATTTAGATCAAAAGAAGATAATTATTAGCAGCTAAGAGCAATTCTAGTAATAGCCCTCAAAATAGGACTCCTACTTTTTATTTAAGGGCTCCTACTTTTGAGTACACTATTTTCTAGACTAAACTCTAGCAAGGGATCTCAAAATAGAGCCCCTACTTCTCAATTCCTTCTATTTTCTCATGCACTATATGCATATGTATTTGAGAACACCACACTATATAATAATTTAATTAAACTATAACTCTAAAGTCTCATATTTAAAAATATGAATGAAAATCCAAATATTCAAATTTAAATTCAAACACAAATTTGGTTAGAATTTGATGACATTTGATCACAACATAGTACGTAACATCTTTGCAAATCAAATGACATAATCATCAAACGTAAAGTACAACAATACAACTAAACAACTAACTTGCGCCATTGACGCGCCCACCAAAACATAACATGCATATCACAATGAAACATCTGTCAAATTCAGCCTCCGCCACTCACCACTAGCTTCATGTCCTCCACTGCTACCACCAAAAGCATTGTTGAAGGCAGCCTTCTTTTCAGCTGCAATCTGAGCCCTCATTACTATCAAATATGTCTTCTGGGAGGGCTCCAATGTGTCGAGGTCACAAAACATAATCTTTTGTTCTTGCTCCCATAGCATCTTCTTCTTCTCATTTGCAACCTTGCGCTCTTCAAGTGATAACTTGCGCTCTTCAAGCGATATCTTGTGCTCTTCCATCATCTTGTTCTCCTGCCACCTATCCTCTATAATTTCTCTTTTTCTGTAAGCAATTTTTCTAGCAACCCTGCATAATTCGTTTGTTGCCCCCCCCCCCCCCCCCCCCCCCCCCCCCCCCCCCCTTTCTTCATCTTCTCTGTTTGCTTCTTTCCATAGGCCTTTTACCATTAGGCATGGAAGAGTCAGAGGTTTTACTCTTTCTACTCTCATCATCTACTAAATCAAACACATCTATTGTTGGTGGTGACTTGCTTCCCCTAGGCCTCTTGTTGGTGGTAGGGGGCGTGAACTTCTGGGAATGTCTAATCTTCAACCAACAATGAAGGAAACATAACCCCTTCTTCTTTGGATCATTGTTTGCATATGCATTCTGAGCCTCTAACAACTAAAATCGAAGACATGTGTCAGTACAAATTCTAAATAAAATGATTCAATATCATAATGAAAACAATTCTTACATGTTCCTCATATGGCACTCCACTAGGATGACAACGCTCAACCTCCTCAAATAAGCCTTGAAATTTCTGACACTCCTTGTGAATTATTCCCCACCTATGCTCTAGAGATTTTTCATTCCTATTAGATGCAAATGTTTTGTTGGCATGAAAGTTATCATGAATTCACTTCCAATATGCCTTGCTAGGTTGCTCATTTCCAGTGATAGGATGCAAACTTATGTTCTTCCATGATCTACACAATTGGAGATCTTCCTCCTGAGAGTAGTTGGCAGTACGGATTTGCTTCCTCTTTGGTGCACTAGGTTGAGTACCATTTGGTTGAGTAGCATTTGTTTCAGTACCAATTGGTAAAATTGCAATGCCATCAACCTCAGTGTCCTCGGACATCACCAATGACCAATTATCTCCCTGCGACATGTATCAAACTGTGCAAAAGAAAAAACAACACATATAATTGAGCTAGTCGAGTCCTTAACAGCAGCCAGCAAGGGAACCAAAATATATACAGCTAACTGAAGTTTGACGATATACAGCTAACTGAACTTTGGTGATATAATGCTAACTGAAGTTTGATGACACAAGACGGCACCGTACTACTACTACAGCATGATATAATTCAAAGTACAAATAAAGAAATTAAAAAAACAATGGCAAATTCTGTTTTCCCAGCGAATTTAAGATGCACTACCTCCATTGATCGGAGACAGTAGGAACTAGTAACTAATAATGGATAAAAAGAACAGAGACAGCAACGTAAAGAGCTTTGATGGCCTGCACGTGTGTAAAATTTTTCTTATTGCCATGATGGAAGTAGCGCTGTGATGAGTAATCTGTCATGACCCGGGCATGTGCTGGGCCTCGGCATGCTCATGGGCCTTGGCCGGTAGGTGTGCGTGTGTGGCCGTCGGCAGATATATGCCATGGCTTGTAACCGAAAGGGCATCGAACAGAATACTGAACTCGTCTTCCTCCTCGAGACATCTCTATCCAGAAACCATCTCCTGCTGTTCTTGCTCTTCTACCCTAATTCCTGCTCTTCCCATTCTAATCTCTCTCTGATTCTCCAGATATTGTATCAAGTTACCCTTGTAATAGAGATTGATAGTCCAGGTTCGTGACATTTGGTATTCAGAGCCTTTTGATTTGGGGAACCCTCATTTTTTTTCCCAAATCGTTTGAGCCCCATGGCTTCATCAGCGACCACACCACCTTCCGCCGCCGCCGATTCGCTCGCCGCAAGCATTGCCTCCCTTTCTCAGAGGATGGCGGGGTTGAGGCAGTACGTGGAGGAGAAGCTGGCAGCGATGGGTCGCGCCTCTGCATTGTCACCGATTCGGCCGTCCGCGCCCTCCGCTTCACCCACTCCATTGGCGACCTCGACCCCGACCGCGCCGTCCACGCCTACAGCGTCCTTGGCCGCACCCGTGCTCCTCTTTGGCGTAACCATCGGATTCACCTCCGCTGCGTCCGCTTCACCCACTCCACCGATGACCTCGACCCCGACCACGCCATCCGCGCCTACTGCGTCCTCGGCCACGCCTGTTCTCCTCTTCGGCGTACCGATCGGATTCATCTCGACTCCGACTACTGCGCCACCTCCTTCGTCGACGGCGGCTTGGTCGCCTCGTACCTCATGACGACGAAGATCACCAAGAAGCATGATGGGGCACTCCTCTCCCTCGCCGTCGGCCAGGAGACCCCTTCATCGGCGTGCACCACCGTAGTAGTGCCCACGCCATCCGCACCGACAACCGCGTCGACTCCACCCATCACCGCAGTCGCCATCTCCTTCCGGGTGCCGACGCTGCCATACCTCGCTCCAACGAAGAAGATCACCAAGACGGCGACGAGGGAGCCGCACGCCAGCACGGCCGTCTTCAGGGCTGCGGGTGTTACACGGAAGGCTTGTACCGCCGCCGCAGCCAGGCGGGCTTGCGCGCGAGCTCATGCAGCACCGTTCGCGGCTTGCCAAGCGGGTGCATCCGTTTGTCAACTTCGCCGCCTGCACCACCGCGCTCATCTTCGTCCACAAGGACAAGGCTCTAGCGCATCTCACCCTCGAACTCGATTAGGACGTGCTCGTCTCTGTCGTAGCCACCATGGATATGGAGTACTTCGCCTTCGAGTTCGACCGGGACGCGCTCGTCTCCATCGATATAGCCACGGAGATGGCGCACTCCGTCCTCAAGCTCCACGGTTGCGTCGCACCCGCACAGTCGTCTCCATGGCCGCGTTCCCCAAGCTGACGACCAGCACGTCAGCGACAACCGTCATCTGCAGCGACACCGAGGATACCACATCAGCAGGCTCGAGCAAGCTAGCCGCCCTCCCAGTGCTGCCCTGAAGGTGTTCGACGCAATGCCGAGCTACCCTCTGTTCGTCTCCCTGTGCAGTGCCATGACGTCCGGCGTGGTGCTTCATGCCCTTGCTGCTGACCAGGACGCCGCACATTTCTCAGTGTCTCTCTATGCCGGCAAGCCTGCCTCCAGGGATCAGTTTCAGAAGGCTTACCTCAAGGATGGGGAGGCTTCTCATTCAGCTGGACACAAAGTTCTACACCATGTTGTATCTGCAGGGAGCTGTTACGGAGAGTATACCAACTTCATTCAGTTATTGTTGAAGACTAGAGCAAATCCTAATATTTCTGATGAGCTGAGAGGGTTGTCAATGGAGATTGTTGAGCTGTGCGAGTGCAAGGAAGAGGAGGAGCGGCGGCTGCCCTTCACTTTGCTAATTCCAAATGTCCGAAAATGGAGTGTTGCTGGAGTACACTCTCATGCAAAATCTGACAATACAAAGCTATTGGATAAAATACACTTTGCTGGTAGAAGAAGCATGATCAAGTCACAGGTTGATCTGGCATTCAGACAGGAGTGTGACATGGCATTCAAGTTCTAGTATTTGGGGACGGACATTGAACCAGAAGCAATATTGTTACTGTATTCCAAAAGAAGCCTCTGTAAGCTGAGAATGGGTGCTGGTGAAGGTGCTTTATCAGATGCAAACCAGTACAGTCAGTCTGATGTGCTTGTGTTGTTGACAATCTCTTGGCCTCCATCTGCTTTGTCAGGGAGCTCAGTTCTGGAAACTATCCAGCCATTTCTGAATCTACATGAGTTTTGGCAGCAAAGACAAGTTCACTTGCAGTTTACAGGATTGCCTTCTCTGTGTATTTCGGAGCTAAAACCGTGGCCACCACCTACAGGAATGAGAAATGAGTTGCTCCAAGTTGACAGAACTTCAGTTTCCAGAAGCTATGTCTTGTTGGCTCAAAATACAATCAATCAGACAGCAATGTTTGTTTGGAGACAAGAGTGGTGTGGCCGTCGGAACAATTGTTACTACTGGGAGCAAATTCTTGTCTGGTGCTTGTTGCTGTGTACAGCTAAAGGGAGATGTTGGAAAGTTGCTGGCTCATGGCAATGCAAAACTAGTAATCAAGAGCAAGTGCTTGCTGAAATTTCTGATGGCCGAGGTGATCAGCAGGCGGTCAATGAGTTTCATTTGCTGGGATCAGAGTACTGCAGTACTATTCTGGAGCATCTGATCTTCATTTTTCTTGACATGACGGAGAATTTTTCAGTGAAGGACAATTCCAATCCTCTCCCAAATACTGCTTATGCAAGTGCGCTTTTAATAAAGCAGCAAGAGCAGCTGCTTCAACAATATAAATTGGGAAATTCACAGAGGTTGCAGCGACAGCAGCATGGACAACAGCTCTATATCAAAGGCGCAGCTATGTTTGTGGATGATGATATGCCACCAGTCGAGCTGCTGAGAACAAGATGCCAGCTAAGTAAACTTGACGTTGCTTTCTGGTTACAAGGGGATGCTGGCCGTGATGGGAATGCTCCTCCAGTCATTGCCGTTCTGGCATGCCCCCATGCATGCTACAGCAAGCTTCAGTTTTACAACCTGATGATTGAAGACCCATGAAGGCTACGGGTATCCAAGAAAATCTTTCATGTTGATCACAGCTTGAGGGCAAGCTGCTGCTTAAGCGGGAGGGAATGTCATGACCCGGGCATGTGCTGGGCCTCGGCGTGCTCATGGGCCTCGGCATGCTCATGGGCCTTGGCCAGTAGGTGTGCGTGTGTGGCCGTCGGCAGATATATGCCATGGCTTGTAACCGAAAGGGGCATGGAACAGAATACTGAACTCGTCTTCCTCCTCGAGACATCTCTATCCAGAAACCATCTCCTGTTGTTCTTGCTCTTCTACCCTAATTCCTGCTCTTCCCATTCTAATCTCTCTCTCTGATTCTCCAGATATTGTATCAAGTTACCCTTGTAATAGAGATTGATAGTCCAGGTTCGTGACATAATCATCATCAGCAACATCCAAAGTGCAGGTAGCGTGGACGTGTTTGCTTCGAACGCCTACGCTCTGCTTGAGAACAAACCAAACAGACCCAATTTCAGTCGGCTGGCGGAGGAACCCGCTGCCGCCGGCCTGATCTGGAGTTGTACACTGTCCAACCAATCCAATGCATATCTAGGGGAAGCACGTACCGCTGGTGGTGCTGCTGCTGCCGAGCGTGCGGACGGGGATGGCGGGGCCGCTCGCGAGCAGAGATGCGGCGCCGGGCTCTTCCGGACTCGCGAGCAGACCGAGCAGAGATGCTGCTGCTGCCGAGCGCGATGACGGAGGATAGCGCCGGTCGCGAGCAGATCCAGGGGGCGCCCGGTAGGGGAAGCAGCCGGGGAGAGGGAAGAACCGGGCTGCACCGGTCACCTCTGGCGGATCCAGGCGGCGCCGTCCTCCTTGCTGGCGGGAGGACGTGGATGGGGCTCGCGCGCGAGCCAGATGCAGGGGAGGGGAAGGTCCGCGCGCGAAAAGGCGGAGGATGCGAGCGGCGCGTCGACAGGGAGGAAGCAGCGCGAGCGAGCGGAGGAAGCGACGGCGCGCGCGGCTTTCGGTCGCGAGCGGGAAGAAAGCCGGCGCGAGCAAATCAGCCGAAACGGATTTTTTAGGGCTTGCGCCAAGGGTCCATTCCCTCATGGCCCCCTACTCCCAGGAACGTAGGGGTGGAACGGATCCGATACGAACGGATATCACTGAAATCATATTTATTTTTATATTTCTGTTCGGATTCGGATTCAAATACGGATTGTGTCAACCATGTTGGATAGGATACGATTAGATATCGACATCATAAATATGTAATTTGAGTATTCGGATACGGATACGGTGTCGGATGTTGAATATCCGGACTCGGATACGGACAGATCTGAACCCCTCTAAACGGATTCGGTCGCGAACACGGTCGGAAAATATCCATACCGTTTTCACCTCTACAGAGAGAGTCCCTAGGTTTAGATTCCAGCCCTCATTTTTATCCCCATCTCCCATCCATCTAGAACCTAGGCTATTTTGAGAAGGCAGCCATGGATGGCACAACAACGAGAAGAGGAGAACAGGGACATACCAGGTCGAAGAACTCCCCGGCGGCGCGTGAAGACGGCTGTTGGCCCGCTCGATGGATGAGGCTTTAGATCGGAGGCCCTCAGATGTGGGGGACGAGGAGCGAGAAATGAGGCACCCTCGTCCGTCGGGGGTCGCATAGGAGGTGAACGATTTTTGCGTTTTAAACACTCGAAATGAGATGAGGGCTCGGATATGACCTTGGTTGGGGGATTTAGGAGCCCTCTCAAATTTGAGGGCCCTCATAACAACTTTCCAAATGTTTTTTTTCGCATGCGTGTGTGGAAAGGCTTCAGCACGCACACACTAATAAAAGACAAAAAAATGCAAATGAACTCACCTGTCGTCGTTGCCACTAGAGATGAAGTAGGTGGTGGTGTTAGGGTTCGGAGTTTCGAGGGTCTCTATACTCTCTGCGCTTAGAAGGGGTAGCCGAGGAGGTTGTCGGACCGCCGGTGGTCGTAGTCGAGACTTGAGACAACGGCGGAGGGTGGGGTGGCGAGGGCGCCACCTGTTGGGTGGTGGGAAAGGCCGGTTGGTCAGTGTCGGTGGCGGGGCATCTACCGGAGAAGAAGAGGAGAGGATTAGGATTAGTGTGGCGGCGATGGATGGCAGTGGCGAAGGCGGCGGCGCTCGTGCTGGACCTAGAGGAGAAGCAAGCTAATTTCAATTAGTATCTCATTGTCTGTTGGGGAGGGGGATGCACAGCCATTATGTTGGTGTTTTGTAATCCGGACTAGTAAACTTATACGATTGTCACGCTGCTCTAGGGAGACGATGGTAGCATCCAAAAGATACGAGGATTTATACTGGTTCAACCGGAGCCCTACGTCCAGTCTCAGAGATGATCGAGTACGTGTTCCTCGCTTGAATGCTCTGAAGTTCTTACAATAGGGGGTGCAAGAATGGTGGAAGAGGTATGAGAGCTAGAGCTAGGAGATGGACTGCAAGTATAAAGAAGAAGTTCGGGGCCAGGGCACGTATAAAGAAGAAGGTTCTCCCGATCGAGGGGTCGTGAGCCTGAGGGAGGGGCCTAGCTATCTTGGCTTGCAAGTTACATCATCATGTGGTGCACGTCCGGGCATGGTTGTCCTCATGGTCTTGTGCCCACGTCACGGTAAGGTGTGGCGTGGTGCAACTGTATCGACCATGGCGGCACTGTTGGCACGGTTGTGGTTCGCCAGCCATCCTGTGCGACGTGGTCTCCGTCGTGGTCTTCGTCATCGTCTCCTGATGTTCTGGGGGCGCCGTATAGGAGTTGGTGGTCGCCCCCAGCTCACCGAGCATCCAGTTAGCTTGTGGAGTGAGAGGCCACGATCCCGAGCTTTGGGGTCATGGCTCCCGTTGGTTTAGATGGCCTCTAAGTCAAGGCATCCGTCAAGGATCCCATCCCATGGTGGGTAGAATCGTACATGTGTCTTGTAGGATCGTATTTGGACGGTGGGTTGTCGTACTGGCAACCACCGTCGTGCGGTGTTGTCTTGTCTGTGCTGCGTGGTATAGGGATGGCGTCTGACCGGATCGAGGTGACCGCTGTCCCCTCTATCCTTGCGGGGTAAGTACGGCGTGTCTATTCTTGTTAGAGCGGGCACGCTTGGCTGGGTTTGATCTCTCCCCGTTCCTCCCAGAGGTCGGGACGATGGAGAGGTCGTGAGTCTCTCGTGCGTCATGCGGCTTAAGGCAGAAGGGAGGGGTCGTGGTTGACCCTGGCCTTAGCGTCCAGCCTGGTTCACTTGGCTCAGCTAGGCCTCGGTCGTTCGGGCCGTCGCTAGCTGATGTATCGTGGGCCGCTCGGCCTGCTAACTAATCGGTGCCTCGAGACATCCGGGGATCATAACCCAACACATTAATACAAACTAATGTCAATGTTATTTTTTAAGGAAAAATGTGTTTTTCTCCTTTATCTGGAAAATTGATTGTATGTGTCCCCACTCAACTACTATTGGAACCATTTGCTTTTCAACCCGAGTGGTTCATATGTTTTGAAAAAAAAAATCATCATCCATTT
The DNA here is from genome assembly GCF_019320115.1 of Miscanthus floridulus. Lineage (NCBI taxonomy): Eukaryota > Viridiplantae > Streptophyta > Magnoliopsida > Poales > Poaceae > Miscanthus > Miscanthus floridulus. Next base: position 21,286,138 of record NC_089586.1, on the reverse strand, counting down.
TTTTTCTTTATTTCATAAAGTACCCATTTTATGAACTTGGCTAATATATGATTTTACCCTATTTGGACCTCATTCTCGTAATGATTCTAAATAGTCGAGTAGAGTTTGGATTTTAGATTTTTTTTTTAAAAAAAAATGAGTGTTTGTAGATCTTGTTATTCTCATAGTGGCTATTGGCTTGGAATTGTGAGAATCTCTCCGCGTGCCAAGTTTCGAGTGGGTAGCTGAATTTTAGAATCTCATAACTTTATCATTTTACCTTAGGATCGGAGGACCTAAATCTGAACATATATATAATATATGTGGCTTCTCTTCTAGTTCAGCTGGCAAATGCCGGAATACGTACAACCATCCAACGCTGTTTTCTTTTATTAATTCATTCATTTCACTAAATAAAGAATCTAAACATAAACTAAACTCGATCGCCTTGCAGATCAATAATATTAGGAAATGAATGAGAAAGGAAGAGACACCATCAATTGACGAAGAACCACGGTCCCAAGTAGTAGCTCAAAATGCAGATATGTAAAAAATAGTAGGACTCAACTAATAAGTATTTTTCCCCTGGCCCTGATGGTTTGCCAGCTCCGATCATATATCATCCGTCGGAGACCGAGACATGGCGAGGCGACTCCGCCGGCCAGCCTAGATGGTGGCTTCATTACGCCTGGGTGGTGACTAGGCAGTTGGTGCAGTAGCAGTCGCCGGGCCTGCCGTGGGGCAGCATGTCGCAGTACCCGCCGCGGTAGTGGTAGACGACGCACTGCGCCGCGCAGGCGGGGAGGCCGGGGGCACTGCGGCACGCGTCCACGAGGCTCGGCACCCGAATCAGCGGGCAGTTCTCCTTCTCCGCCCGGACTACTCCATCAACGGGCACCGGGCCAGCACGGCGCGCTCTCGGCGGCGAGAATTCGATGGCGCCGTCGTCAGCTCGTCTTGCACTAGCTGCTAAATGGAGTATGTGTAAGTTTTAGCGCAGCCGCCGTTCCGTCCATGCAATAATGCTTGTTTCGTACGTGCAACACTTACCGGCGGCGAAGAGCACCAAGACAAGTGGGAGGAGCAACGCCGCCGCCGAGGTGCCGGAAGCCATGTCTACGACAGCTAGCTAGTCTCTGAGCTGAGAGTAGCCTAAGACCAACTGGGATGCGTGGTGCGTTGGCGGAGTGGTGACGACTGACGGGGGAGAAAGCTACTTGTAGGTGATAGGTTGTGACTTGTGAGGCTCATCGTCGCGTCAGGCCGTCGATTTGAGGATTTTTTTAATTGCATTGTTTTTTCATGTAAAACTATTTGGATTTTTTTTGAAAAATACTTTTATGACTTTTGGATTTTTAAAAAAAATATTTATACCCTGACCTAAACGTTCAACGTACTTCGATTTAACGTGGCGCTACATCAGCAAAACCACCATCAAAATCACCCAAAGTGTAAAAATAAATGGTTTTTAAAAGTTGAGAAAGGTAAAAAAAAAAGTGGTTTTGTAGTCCAAGGAAAAAAATTGGACAGCCACGATATATACACTTAAGAAGGTAAATTGGACTTTTTCCTATATAACAAATATTTCGTATTTATTTGACACATCAATGTAAATCTCGGCGTATTTCGAATTTACCATTACCAGCTATATGCACATAATCTGCGAGATATCGTGGGGAGGTAGATGATCTGTCTATGACACAGTGCTAATCGATCTGCTGCTCAATTTGTAAAAAAAAAAAATCTGTTTTTAATTGGAAAATATGTACTCCATTATTATTTTTGAGTAAAATGTACTCCATTAATTAAGAGACGGGCTGGTGGTCGATCACCGGGACAAAGCCCAGGTGCATTCTGGCCCTTGAAGGACACGACACGACACGGTAGGTGAGTTGACTTCGTCCGTCACTCCTGTATACATAAATTATATACGAACCTCTTTGATGTAGAGGCTAATGCTTATAGCCAGCTAAAAATTAGCTCTAATTAATTTATCACAGGAGGGCTAACAAATGAACTGATTATTAAACTGAATCCTAGCTAACTACCGATTGTTAGTCCATTATATGGTTGAAATGAGCTAATGGATCTAGAAAAGACCTAAAATATTCCTATCCACCTACCCCTTTCAAGCTTCATGTGCGCATACCAAGGGTAAAAGAGACATTAACTATAAAACCTACTCTACAAATTTTATAGAAATATAATGCATTGTCTTACTGCAGGACAAAGGGAGTATCCAAACATACGTCAATTAATTTCAGCTAACAATTAGCTTTAACTGTTGTGCACCTAGCTAGTACTAAGCTCATCGAAATAGGGAGCGTGTTCGGCTGGCATAAAGCCAGCCGGCTGGCTTGTTTTTCCTCTCACAGAATCACTGTTCACGTCCTGGCAGAACAGTATTTTTCTCTCACAACAATCAGTCGGAACAGTATTTTTCAGTCCTGCCGAACAGGCCCAGGGTCCATATATGCACTATTACCTTATTAACAAAAATACACTTCTCTCTCCAAGAAGAGAAAGAGAAAACTAGTAATAATTCCTTAGCTCTCTCTAATTACGACTCGCATAGCTTATTGTTAAAACAATACATTTGCATCTCTATTCATCATCCGGCACATCAACCATGCGCGGCAGAAGCATGCCTTGTATAGTAGATATTATTTAGCATATTTCTTGTATATACATTGATGGATCAATGCACTGTGAACAAGCTGTACATTGTGAATATATACATGTCTATTCATCAACGAGAATTGAGTTTTCATTCTCCAAAAATATTTCCTATTTCATGGTACTAGCTTAAAAACCTTGATGCACCCTCTCATGGCCTGTCGCTATAACTTTTTAGCCATAGATAGCCTATCACTATATCTGCTTTTAGCGATAGATCATCCATTGCCGATCTCGGTGTTGTGGTGTAGTGTGGTTGGCGATGCACACAATATTGCATTGTGGTACTCACTGCTGCCCTTCCTCTACTCTCTCCATGTTGAACGTGTGCCCTCACATCTCATTCTTGCTCTCCCTCCATCCCCCAAACTACTCTCGCAGGCACAAACCCCTCGAGTTCCTTGTCGAAAAGTTTGGGGCTACCGACACATTGATGGCATACCAACTCCTGAGGATGTCGATTATATTCGTGTTGCATTGGTCATCATGGACCATAGACTACTATGTGCTCTCCCTCGTCTATGGATCCATCTCCGAGACTATATTTAGCATTGTCATGACTCCTCGTGTGTCGGTGTGCATAACCCAGATCAATATCGAGAACTTGTTCCACCGCAACAAGACCTCATTTGCGCTCTCCCCTAGAGGCCAAGTTCCGCAACTTGACATCCTCACCTACTCTCAACACCTTAAGTCCTACATCGACGCCCTCGCTGACTAGTCAAGCAGTCTGTCTTTGATCCCACTCTCGTTCTCACCCTTCTCCATGGGTTGAACGAGAGTATGATACCTACCACGTCGATCATTAAGACAAATACTCTACACCTAGTTTCTTGGAAGCCCAGTCCATTCTTCTTCTCGAAGAGGTTGATTGCAAGATCTCAGCGTCGAGCAAGTCCACTAACCACTGTTGTCATCGCCACAAACAACAACAATGGTGGCTGCATCATGGTGATAGCAAGACTCTGGCTTCCAATGGCTCTAGCTTCAACGGTTCAACCTTTCCTTACCACAAGAACAAATGGTACGTGAAAAATTCAATGTGGTTCCACCAACTTCCAAAAACATATGCCAACAAATTGGGGGATGACGAAGGAGAGGGATAATGGTGCCGATGACTAGCATAGAGAGAAACAAAAAACTAACATGATGGTACAAATATCACGAGAACTTTTCTAAGTAGCCTGCAGAGTGTTACCGTAATACTTAGGATTTGTTTGGTAGAGCTCCTGTAGTAGCTTCTAGACTAAATCTAGGGGCGAGGGAGATGGTGGTGACTTCGGTTGTGCACGACGGGACCAGTTGAAAAGGAAAGGAATGAGAGGGATCCCTCCCTAGGATGGCAGCGGGGTGGGTTCGGGGCGTATATCCATGGGTTTTAGGTCTAACGGGTTCGGGTTCGGGTTTGATTTCCCCTCCACTGTTTTCGGGTTTGGAGATCCAAAACTTATCGGGTTTGGTTTCAGTTTTCACCCACGGATGCCCAATGGAGGTCCGAAATAGACATTTTGAATAAAAAACTCATGTGTTTTTATTAATAAATTGTTTATGTAAGCTATTATATTTGTTCTTAGTTGAGTCATGAAATTTTGTGTTGTTTATTGCCTCTTGTTTATAATGTGAATATGTAATATATATCATGCATATGTTGCTAAAACTTCCTTATTATTTTTTTGTATTTCCATGTAGTGGTGGGTTTCAGGTTTTGGGGGGTTCTGGTATCCATCGGGTTTGGTTTCAGGTTTGGATTATCACCTGAACCAGTTTTGGGTTTTGAGTTCAGGTTTTAGGTACGAGTCCGCGAAGTCTCCTGGTCCGAATATGCTCCGTTGTCATCCCTATTCTCTCCCATGTGGCTGTTGGGCCTTTTAAAGTCCGCTGAGTTTTAGTGGATTTCTCGCCAAATTGTGGTGGGTTTGAAATCTTTTTGCATACTCTGTGGATTGCGTTCTCTACAAACAATTTCTTTACTAAGCAGTGATTCTCTGAAATTATTTCAGACGACTGGAAGCTGAAAAAAAAAAAAGTTTTCCTAATTCACTCCACGCATAAAGTCATTGATGGTTTTTTTGAGGTCAACACAGGGGAGGATAAGATCTCCCCACCTGAATTTTCATTCCACATATACCGGTCAAGCCGGGGGGGTGTGAAAAGGCATGGTGCCAATCCCAATACAATAAGTTCAAAGAAGTACATGACAAGTAAAAGAGAGATGAATTATAACACTTAACAGAACAATAACAAACACAACATGATTCAGCTACCAAGTCACCCTACTAACCGGAGCGACTGCAAGCACAACTTCCTAACATGTGCCACCACTAATGACATACTCCGAAGAGCTCCACACCACATGCAGCTGTAAGGTATTGAGTGGGATCCGATAGTCGACAGCCAAAAAGCTGCAAGGCATTGAGTTGGAGCCAATAGGCGACAACCGTGAGTATCATCACCTAAGAGCGCATCTGAACTCCAACCGACCCCCCACCAACGCCATTTGGGGGAAGGAAGCCCCAAAGGGGGAGGATCGCCAGGAGAAGAACGAGGAGATCTAGAGAGGAGATCAAGGTCCCCGCAACCCAACATATGATAAGGCAGAGCACTCAAGTGATCTAGAGAACGACAGAGCAAGCTGGAGATGGCGAGCACCTGACAGCAAGTAGTGTTTGCAGAAGCCAAAGGGTAGGAGGGTAGTCATACCAACAACAAGATGGGGAGGAGAGCATTCGGGGAGAGCAAAAGGCCGCGTGGGGACGTGCATGGAAGCAGGTGTGCTTGCATCGATGCCATCAAGAGGGGGAGTGACGTCCACGGACGCCACCATCGATGAGTAGAGCACCAAGCCCGAAGGCCTTTCGCCCCGATTGGCTTTTGCGATAGCATGAGCTGGAATCTACCTCTCATAGTGGCGCCCTCAAGAGGGACACGACATCGTTGATGTTGCCACCACCGGCTTCAGATAACTAAAGCTAGGTTTTCATCAGGAGGAGACAGACAATACTACAGTCATAGGGTCGTTTGGTTTGGGGTTCTTGGCCATGATCATTTCACGATGCAACAAATCCACGGTTTCCATTATCTGCAACTAGTAGCGCCGTGTCATGGTCCCATTTATGTTACATTTACAAAGTTGAAACCAAACAGCACCTCGTGTCTCACAATTGTGTGGAAATTATATACAGTTTGCACTATGTCACTATCGTTGCAACAGAGCCCTTAGAATAAGAGGCCTTGGAATAAGAAAACTATGATGACTAAGTAATTGATTATCAGCCTTCGGGTTCTCCGATCAGGCATGTTGGATATATTATGGGCTTGGCCCGTATAATATTTAATAAATCAAATAAAACTCTATGGTACGTAACATTAAGCGTTGTATGGTTTAATACCGTATGGGATTTTGACTGAACGATTACTTAGCTTATTTTGTTGGAAATTATCCATCTTAATTGAGAAGCTGAGAAAAGGACAAAGGAGTGCCACACGCGCGCGCACCGCCGCCGGCTGGGCCGTGGCCATGGCGGGCGTGGCCAGGTTTTGCCACTTAATCCACATAATTATGGGAGTTTCTCTTCTCGATGGTGGAGGTGAGTTGATTGCGCCAGTTACCGTCTCTCTCTGTGTCTTTGACTCCTGAATTCCTCTGTTGGCTCTCTCCCTCCCGACCGTAGGCATAAAATAGAAAGTCCTCCATCAGTCTTCTTCCCCCTTCCTTCGCTTTCAAGAGACCACATCTCAGCCGCCCTTTGGCTTTCCCCGTCCCGTACCTCTGCGCGCACGAAGTAGCGGGAGAGCACGTGTCTCTGGAACCCTCGTCCACCTGCGAACCTTGCACGGGGTGTGCGGCGATTAGGTTTTTGGGGAGCGATTCCACGACTGCTCGTCTAACGTCTTCTTCTTGGTGATCACTCGCTGAACTCGTCTTCTTCCTGGTGATTGTCCATGGGACTGCACTGTGAACATCTTCCTACATCGACTGTGGTCCACGACTTCAAGTAACGCACTATGTCTGGTGTGAATGAAGCCTCCGATGCCCTTGGCATGGGACCCTCCGCTGGGTACACTCTTATCTCTGTGATTACAGTACTTTGCGTACTTACTAGATCGATCAGTATATCATATTTGCATGTTGTAGCGTTTGTTAGAGATATACACATACACATATATGTCGTCACGAACCTGCTGATGATTTATTTCTGGATTAAATTGACCATAAAAATGCCTAATTATCTAACAATCCAAAAACCTAATGTTAGATAATTTTCTGGCAGTGGTTTTGATGCTGCTTTGATGGCAAAAATTTCATGATATGGCATGTCAAGATGGTATTATGGTTGACTGCTATAAACTGTTATCACGCCGCATAGGGGAAGCCTGAACAATTTACTCCTGAGGAGGAGCAAAAGTTCTTGGCTGCCGATAACCTGTTTCGAGGCACCATGATTAGTGCACTTCATAGTAAGTATAAGAAAAACTACATATCTTGCACATCAGGCAAAGAGTTATGGGATGCTCTTGAGGCAAAGTTTGAAGTTTCTGATGCTGGTAGTGTGTTCTACCTTATGGAGCAGCTGTATGACTATAAAAGCAAACTAGTTATGTACTACTATACTACTACTACAACCACTGTGCTAACATGTCAAGTCACCACAGCAAGCTAAGATGCTTCAAAGATACACCAAAGCAAACATTATTAACTAAACATGCATTAAAGAAGATTATTTTATTTCATTTTAAACTAGGGCTACAACAGCAACATATATTTATGTGCTCATAAAAATCTGAGAAAATTACAGTAGTATAGTACTACTCTAAGTAGACTACCATAAAATTTCCATGGCATTTGGATAAGTAAAATAGCCTACACAAAAATGACAAGCTATGGCATAAATATGAGCATGAAAATACTTTGTATTATGAAAAGTGTCAAACAATAGATTTGATATTTTTCCTATGTTCTACACAGTAAACAATCACTGCACAAAAATTATCATACACATGTTTTATACAATTTTTGCTCTCTATTAAAATAACAAAAATCATCAATTAAAGGCACTTGAACTACACATCAATATTTCTCTATAGAACATGCATGACATATATTTTTCCTACAAAGTACATCACTAAAGGAGATTAACCAAACTAGAACCATATTTTTCTGATGATTATTCTATTTACTAGACATTTTCTAAGAAATCAGCATTTATTCAATTTAAATAAAGCTACACAGAAAAGTATCACTAATTTGACATGCAATATTTTTCTACTGTAGATCTAAGAATAAGAAACATATAGAAATTTGTTTCACCAAGATTGGGGCACCACAGCAACAACTATATATTTTAGAATCCTTTAAAAGCATTTTCCAGAAATCTTTTTCTTTTAAAACGAAAATCCAGCCGACCCTATTTGCTAGATGCACCCGGATCTACACCCAACACCGCTCCAGAGAGACAGACAGGCGGGACCCAGTAGGTCAATTGACCCCATCGGTCAGTCAAACCCGAGCAGGGCTCGCGGTTGACCGGCGAGATCTCACCGTCGGTGAGGTTGCCGGCGACGAGGTCACCACCACCGTGCCAAGGCGGACACGGCAGTGCAACGGGCATAGCCAGAGGTGCACGGAGGCGACCTCGCTGGCGTGCATGGCAGCATGACGGCTCGGCTCTCCGGCGGGAGCGTGTCTCCGGCCATGGGGTGGCGTGGGAGCTCCACCGAGCTCGGGCAGTGCTCGTGCACGAGAAAAGAGAGCGAGAAGGAGGACAGAGGGGCGAGGTCCATGGAGCAGAGTATTCCGGTGAGGAGGAGCTCACTCCGGTGAGCGATTCCCGAGGAAGGGAATCTTCCCATGGCTTACCGAGGCAAGCATGGGATGCGCGAGGTGGAGGCGGAGCTACTGGCGAGATGGAGCGGTCGACGGTGAGCGGTGGTGGCCGGGCGAGCCAACTCCGGCGAGGGAGCTGGTGCAGGCAGTGGCGGAGGTGAGCACGTGCTCTGCTGCTACTGTGCTGTGGCTGGCAGAGTGGAGAGGCGAGTGGGGCACGCGACGCGGTCGGGTAGGTGAAGGCGAGCGCGTGGAGGGGCGGGGCCCGCTAGGGTGCCACCCGTACGCCGTCGCCGGCGTTCGGTGGCCACGCAGCGGCCGAGTTCTACCGCGGCAGGCGGTGCTGGTGTGCGCTAGCGCGGGCGAGCGGGCGAGCGAGCCAGCGCGGAGGCAGGCCGGGCTGGCCTATGCTGCTAGGCTGAAAGGGAGGCGGCGGCCCATTAAGGTAAAACCGATTTTTTTCAATTTCTTTTCTCTCCCACATTCATTCAAATGAATTTTTAAACCTTTTCAAAGTAATTTCAAAAGTTGGACCCAAAATAAAAGTTGTTTAGAAATTTAAACTCTACAACTTTGTCAAAAGGTGCAAGGTCTAAATCCAAACATATTTTGAGATGGAAGTTAAAAGCTAAATAAAGGGTATTTTGACCATTTTTTAATAATATTTTTAAAAGCAAAATTTGGGAAAATTTGAATACCAACCTTGCTCCAAAATGCATGTGAAACATTTCTAAGTCATTTGTACTCCCAAACAATCATGTTAAACATTATTACAAGCACAAACACGACCCATGTTCATTTAAACAGTAATGCAACATACATGTTTCATGAGCGTGTTTCATATGTTTCAAAGCATTGTTTCAGTTATTATTTAACATGATTATGCATGTATGATTATGATGCTTGATGATGCATTATGTTCATGATTTTTAGTGCCTAAATGCTTGCGTAACACCGGGGTGTTACAGCCCTCCCCCCTTATAAGAATCTCGTCCCGAGATTTTAAGTTACGAACCATTTGTTATAAAAATCCTTATAAGCGTTTTGCAGATATTATCCTGTTTCCCACGTCGCATCACCATCATTGTGATGACTCCACTGTATCTTATATGTTCTCACCACTTTCTTTCGAGTGACTCGGTCCTTAGTGTCCAAAACTCGAACCGGTTGCTCACGGTATTCCAAGTCTGGTTTGAGCTGAATGCTCTGAGGTTCTATTCTCTCTTCTGGAACACGCAAACACTTCTTCAACTGTGATACATGGAAGACTAGAAAGATCGAACCCATCGCTTTTGGTAACTATAACTTATAAGCCACGGGACCCTTCTTCTCTATGATCTTGTACGGTCCTACAAACCTAGGAGCAAGTTTTCTCTTTACTCCAAACCGTTGTACTTTCTTCATTGGAGTAACCTTCAGATAAACGTAGTCACCTACCTCAAACTCAAGCGGTCTCCTTCTCTTATCGGCATAACTCTTCTAGCATGACTGTGCCGCTTTCATGTTTTGTTGGATAATATGGACCTTTTTCTTAGCCTCGTCAACAAAATCACTTCCGTAAAACCTTCTCTCTCCAAGCTCAACCCAATTCAACAGTGTCCTACATTTCCTGCCATACAATGCTTCAAATGGAGCCATCTTGATACTCTCTTGGTAACTATTATTATAAGCGAACTCTGCCAAAGGTAACCATGATTCCCATGAACCCCTAGACGATAACACACAAGCTCTAAGCATATCTTCAAGAACAACATTAACTCACTCTGTCTGCCCATCTGTCTGTGGGTGGTAAGCTGTACTCTGAATCAAGCTAGTACCCAAACCTTTATGAAGATGCTCCCAAAAATGAGCGGTAAACTATGACCCACGGTCGGACACGATAGTCTTTGGTATACCATGTAATCGGACAATCTCTACAATGTACTTCTCAGCATACAGAGGGGGTCGAAAAGTGTTCTTGACTGGTAAAAAGTGAGCTGATTTGGTAAGGCGATCTACAATCACCCAAATTGAATCATTCCCCTTTGGTGTGGTGGGAAGACCGGTGATAAAATCCATACTTATATCATCCCATTTCCAATCTGGTACTGACAAAGGTTGCAACATTCTTGCGGGTCTCATGTGAAGAGCTTTCACTCTACAACACATGTCACAACGAGCAACATACGCTGCAATCTCCTTCTTCATCTTTGTCCACCAATAATGAGGTCTCAATTCTTGGTACATTTTGCTACCTCCAAGATGGATAGACAACTTAGAGTGATGAGCTTCATCCATCAATTTGTTCTTGAGCTCTCGATCTTTAGGTACAACTAGACGATCCTTAAACCATAACACTCCTTATTCATCCACTCTAAAGTACTTGGTCGGTTCTTTCTTCATTTTCTCCTTGATATGGAATATTCCCTTATCTATTTTCTAACCCTCAATGATCTTGCTTTCCAAGGTACAACTAACCTAGATATTATGCAACACAACAGGATGCAACAAATTGAACCCATCTTCAAACAACAGTTGCACAGCAAGAGAATGTGACTTCCTACTTAAGGCATCTGCCACTACATTTGCCTTTCCTAGATGATAGTGCATATTCAGATTATAATCCTTTATCAGCTCTAACCATCTTCTCTATCGCATATTCAACTCAGACTGAGTAAATATGTACTTGAGACTCTTATGATCTATAAAGATATTGCACATATTCCCAAGCAAGTAGTGTCTCCAAATCTTTAGAGCATGCACAACGGCCGCAAGCTCTAAATCGTGCGTAGGATAGTTAACCTCATGCTTCCTCAACTGACGTGAGGCATAAGCAATGACCCTTCCATCTTGCATCAGAACACATCCTAAACCATTCTTTAATGCATTGCAAAACACATCAAACGGCTTTTCTATATCCGGTTGCGCCAGAACAGGAGCAGTGGTTAGCAAATTCCACAAGGTGTAGAAAGCTGCCTCACACTCCTCTGTCCAAATGAACTTATGATCCTTCTGTAGCAAACTTGTCATTGGCTTGGCAATCTTCGAGAAGTCCGGTATAAAACGACGATAGTAACCGGCTAATCCAAGAAAACTCCGAACCTCATGAACTGTGTTTGGTGCCTTCCACTCCATAACCTCTTGTACCTTACTAGGATCCACCGAGATTCCATTCTCAGATAACACATGACCGAGAAAAGGAACTGTCTTCAGCCAGAACTCACATTTACTAAACTTAGCATACAGTTGGTGATCTCTGAGTCTAGTCAAGACAATTCTTAGATGCTCTACATGATCCTATTCGTTCTCTGAGTATACTAGAATGTCATCAATGAACACAATCATGAACTTATCCAACTCCAGCATAAAGACCGAGTTCATCAGATACATAAAGTATGTAGGAGCATTTATCAAACCAAAGAACATGACAAGATACTCGTACAAACCATATCTGGTGGAGAACGCTGTTTTGGGTATATCTTGTGGTCTAATCTTGATCTGATGGTACCCTAATCTCAAATCTATCTTGGAGAACACCTTGGCTATTGATAATTGATCAAATAAGATATCAATCCGAGGTAGAGGATATTTGTTTTTAATTGTCACCGTATTCAGTGGCCGGTAGTCCACGCACATCCATAAGGAGTTATCCTTCTTCTTCTTTACGAACAGTGCGGGACATCCCCATTCCGATGAACTTGGATGAATTAAACTCTTAGTCAACAGATCTTGTAGTTGTTTCTTCAACTCGGCTAATTCATTTGGAGGCATCCGATAAGGCCTCCTTGAGATCGGTGGTGTTCCAGGGATTAACTCAATGGCAAACTCAACATCTCTGTCCGGTGGAAGACCGGGTAACTCATCTGGAAACATGTCCGGAAACTCGCACACTACTGGAATCTTGGCTAGAAGAGTAGTTTGGACTGCACAAGTTGTACTAGCCAGATCTATTCTCCGAGGTAAGGTTACTTGAAATGTACCTTCTCTAACAGGTTCCTTGAGAGAAATGCTTCTTCCTCCAACATCAATTACTACTCCCATCTTATTCATCTAATTCATTCCCATAATCACATCCAGAACTAGCTCTGGCATAACTATCAAGTTAAGCTTATACTGCCTGTTTGCTATACTCAGGGTTACCCCCCGGATTATCTGATTAGTTAACAGATCAGCCCTAGCTGAACTTATCCGATAAGCACATTCCAATTCAACTATCTTTTGTTCATACTTTCTTACAAATGCTTGACTTATGAATGAATGAGATGATCCAGAATCAAACAAAACGACTGCAGGATGATTGTTGATAGAAAACATACCGGCTATCATGGGCTCTCCTTCCGTGATGTCATCAATGGTGGTGTGGTGCACACAAGCTTGGTACTGATTCTGCTGCTTCTTGGGATATGGGCAAAACTTCACAAAGTGCACAGGTTGATTGCAGTTGAAACATAGTCCTCTTACTTGAGTAGCAGCTCTAGATGAACTGTCTTGTCTGGTCTTGGCTTGTGGCACTGCCATCTTGAATGGCTTCTGATTCCTCTGAGGTTGCTGGGCATTCTAATTCCTCCGCTGGGGTGGCCTGAACCTTGCACCAGGGGCAGGCGGACGATACGCCGAACGATTTGCCATCGGGGCCCTTGGCTGGGACAGACCTGACTCAAAAGCCCTCTTGCGAGTCTTGGATGTAGCATATACATTGTTGTTATTTTCTTGCTTTAAGCAGTCACTAACAAAGTCATTGAAACCAGTTCTTGTGTTGGTACCCATGTGCTTCATCATCTTGGGATTTAGACCTCTCTTGAAACTAGCGATCTTTTTGGCATCAGTATTCACCATGTCAAAGGCATAGCGACTTAGATTGTTGAATGCATGTAGATACTATGTCATAGTCTTGGTGCCTTGATTCAATGCTAGAAATTCTCCAAACTTCATTTCTGTCAAACCAGGTGGAATGTAAACTCCACGAAAAGCCTCAGTGAATTTCCTCCAAGTAATGTGGGCATTGGGGGGAAAGTGGTGCAGTGGTGCTTCCACCACATTCCTATAGGGCCTTGTAGCTGATGAGCTGCATACTCAGTCTTTAATACTTCTGTCATCCTTAGAACATGAAACTTATCTTCCATGGTGTTTATCCACTCTTCTACATCCAATAGCTCTGCCGCTTCTTTGAAAATTGGTGGTCTGGTGTCCATAAAGTCATTGAAACTGCTATGCTAATTCGCTTCATGTCCACCTAGGTTTAACCCACAGTGGGTGTTATCAGCAATGTAGCTTCCATGTTCTGCTGCATGCCCTCCATGTTGCGTTGACTTCCAAGGAACTGTACGAAGAACTATTTCATGGTGTACAGTGGAGGAGGAGGTGGTGGTGGATCATGGTTCCCATTCCCAGGGGCACTGCCACCTGCCTCAGTAGCATCATACATGGTACGGCGAGTGTTCGGCATCTGCATATTTCAGCAACAGTAATTATTAGGCGATGTTGTAGAAATTGTAGGTGAATAAAAAATTATGCCATACTGAATTCACTGGAGAGAATAAATTCATACAATAAAATAGGGGTACAATAAGTCATTCCAATTAATACAACATCACTAATTAGATTACTTAAGCGTAGACATCGCATCCATTACAACCAAATTGCCAGCATACATACACTGGACTTTTGATGTTCAGATATCGCCACAAACACATCCAAGTTTTCCAACATTACATCAAGGTCTTAGTCTTTCTACTCATGATTACATGCCAGACATGCCAACCATGCAAAAGGTCATCGCAAATGAAACCCTAGTAGCTAGCACAACAACTACTAGCCTACTCATCGTGGTCGCTATCTAAGTCGGAGATGTCGACATTGTCACTATCCACATCATCGTCGTCATCATCAGCTGGTGCCTCAGGCTCTTTGGGATCCTCGTCCTCATCTAGATCCATCTCTGCTGCTCTAGGACGAACGTAAGGGTGGAGCTAGTTATTCAGCTGATGAACCTCCTCATGTAGGTTGTCGTTGTACTCTTTTGCATTGGCCAGCTGCTGCTCCAGCTCAACCTGTCAAGCTCTCAGAACATCTTCTGCGGAGCAGGCTTCATTCCTCTAGTGGAGCATATGGATCAACATGCGCTCAGCATTCCTGTTGGCTGTGGTCAGATGCTCAACCTGCTCTCTTAGTGCACATACGTCTCCCTCATAGACTCCAGTCCTCTGGGTCGCCTGATCCCTCTGACGAGTCAACTGAGCCATCTCTGCATTGAGCCTCTCAATCTTGGCGTCGTGATCCCTCTGAAGCTGACATCGGTCATCGCGGGCCTGACCAAGAGCACCAAACACACGTCTCAGGCTACCTTCTACTCCATCGAAAGCCTTCATCACTATGAACATAGCACTCATAGTAGGGTTATCACTGTTCTATCCTTCTGCTGCACCAATCTCTAGAGATCTTCCTCTTGCTTGTTGCCACGAATCAGTGGAGGGGTTGCCCCTCGGAAAGACTCCAACTAAAGCGGCTGCCAACTCCTGAGGAAAATGATCCATGATATCCCTCAGTATCCCAAAGGCTGCCCTATCAGCTGCTTCTTTAGCGGTCCTGCCAGTTGACTCAACGCTAACTAGTCCACTCAGAACCGTCAGCTCGGGGACGAACAACGGCCTCCATAGTAACCAAGAGACCTTCCTCCAACTGCTCATTTGTCCAAAAATAGCGGGGCTCCATTCCATCAGGATAGCCTACATAGCTGAGCACTCTCCACAAGAGTGTAGGCATCCCAAACTCTCCAAGAAACATGTGGCGCTAATGGGTACGTGGAGCAAGCTGATGGTGGGGAGCTCTACCTCCGGTGGACTTGCGAGCGGTCTGCTTTGTGCGTGCCATCTGTAGCAAATTTTGTTTTATTACTCACGTGAAAACAAGGATAAGTTGTCATTTTTATCAAAATGAGATAATCAACTTATAAGGGGAGGAACAATGCCATGAATGATATGTAACAACATGATGCATGCACGTTCCATACGTTCTCACAAACTTAGGAAAAATAACAATTGCTAGCGGCATAGACGGTGGCATACAACGGTCTCTGATAAACGTAGCTAATACGTACTACATGATAGCGCTGTTATGTACCTGCAAAAGATCCACTTCAGCCCAAACCCTGACAGTATGAAAAATATGCACGAAAGCAGTAAAGTAATCTACTCGCTCTACACGCATCCCCAGATATGCGTACAACGGTAGCAACTACCCGAACCATCGTCCTATCGACGGCATCGTCACCACAGGATGGAATTCCCCACACATTGGATACCTTCATACAAACACGAGTATGGCATGTAAATAATCTGGCATCATATAAGCACTTCCCTAGATTGGCAGTGTATCTGATCATGCTCTCATAACTCTCACTTACCGAGGCATAGAGGCAATGGATCCATACATTACCACTCAAGTGAATGGCACTCATACAATAGCATGTCGTATGAGCAATGAAATAGAAATATGATGCAAAGACCCCCAAGTCAGTACTTAACTAAGCCACCTAGAGTCCTTAACTGGGCATAAAGGATATGACCACTGGCACACTCTTAAGTTTTAAATTAGAGGTTGAAACACCTATATACTTATAAGTTCGTAATTAGTTTTGTAACACAAAACCCTTTTGTTTTAAATACAAGCGTGAACAGTAACCTGCTAAACCTTGCTTTGATACCAGCTGTAACAGAACTGACCAATTATACAAGATTAAGTAAGGAAATCTTCCGCCGAAGCAGATGATTTAGCAAACTTAAGCCCATATAACCCGGTAGTCCATGAAACCACGAAGGATTTCAAACCAATCGACATACAAACCAAGATCGTATAAGTTTAGCAGTCAACGTCACATGTTACATAAAGTTCGCAATGACAGTGGATACATCAGAGTTTAGAACATAAAGTTATTACAACCCAAGTTCAAACTGAAATAGCGGAAGCAAATAGTTTTAAAGCCACACACACACTTTTGGTTTAGATACAGTGCCAGTAGGTAGTCATCTCCAACAAAAGTAGCAGATGAGAAATATGGAGTGACCATTGCCCTTAGTCCTAGTTGTCACCCATCGCCGAGTACAGGCAGTTAATGCAATAGCCATAGTACATTTGACCATCTGCAACAACAATGGGAACAACGCTATGAGTATGAGAAGGTATTCAGCTAGACTTACCCATCTTAAACCAAAATAAAGCGACACCAAGGATTATGCAAGGCTTTCTTTAGTGGGCTAGCTGACTGGTTTGCGAAAAGCATAAGCTATCATGAAGACACCATTTAAGTACTTTGCATCATCTTTATTATGACCTATCCATCTAGGTAAGCACCTATACTATAGCAATCACTTGATTAACCAATAACATCCAGTTACCAACTTAGATTTAGCATATCCCATATCATCCAGATAACCATCAGTGTTCCATCATAATTACTATGATGCTGTAGCTTGAGTCAAGTGCTCACTATCTAGGAGCGATGGCGATTCGAATCGATTCCTAACCAGCTGGTGATTTATTCCTCATACAAACTACACTCACCGATCAAGTGAGCTATAGATCACTAATGATACTTTCCAAGTAGCCGTGGGATAATAGTTAGGAACCGCACTACCTAGGGACTGCCAGACAGCCAGGACGCACCTTGGTCTCACTCTTCGCATCCCCGTCATACCCCCTTCAGCACCAGTCTGCCAATCCAAGTTTATCCTAGCTCAAATAGTGTCACTAGCTTCACGGTCGAAAGGTACTTTATTCGGCCAGCTAAATGTGAGGCATGCGTTCAACATGACAAGAGGGACGAGCAATGATCGGTCCTTAATTGACATAGACGGAAAACTAACAGCACCCTAGAACCCTGTTTGGTTGCCTCTAACTTTTTCCGTATGGTCTCCAATTATCCATCACATATGGTTAATTCCAGGATATCATTCTTTCCATAGCTAAATTCTTCCAGTAACCACCTATAAATGTAGGTGACCGGAAATCACCGATCACTACCGGTCTAAGCAAGGCTAAGTAGTTATTCGATCCCAACCTAACAGGGTAAAAAGGTAATAAGGTAGACAAGGATAGTAATAAATGCATCAACGGTTTCAATCAACTCCTATAACTTAATGCAACAATATATAAACTCATATATAGAAAGAATTGCTTTTATAAAGTAGGAGACTTAGAATGCTCCGGGGCTTGCCTCGTTCGAACGAACTAGGTTGATGATCCACGCACTCGGGCAAGTCCTCTCCTTGCTCCTCTTCCTCTAGCACCTCCTATGCCTGGACTTCTTGTGGATCTGTCCCGGTCTGCTCTTCCTGAACTGCTACTAGCAACTCCTCCTGTGATCCTATATGATGCAGATGTCTAAGTGCTCATGGATAGGTGCATCGGAGAGATGACATGCAATGATCATGATGCATGGAATGTAGATGAATATGTTTAACTTTATTGGACATAGTAGAAGTAAAGCTCTTCTACAAGGTAGCCAACATCATCCAAGAACATGTACTACTATACTACTACTACAACCACTGTACTAACATGCCAAGTCACCACAGCAAGCTAAGATGCTTCAAAGATACACCAAAGCAAACATTATTAACTAAACATGCATTAAAGAAGATTATTTTATTTCATTTTAAACTAGGGCTACAACAACAACATATATTTCTGGTGCTTATAAAAACCTGAGAAAATTACAGTAGTATAGTACTACTCTAAGTAGACTACCATAAAATTTTCATGGCATTTGGATAAGTAAAATAGCCTACACAAAAATGACAAGCTATGGCATAAATATGAGCATGAAAATACTTTGTATTATAAAAAGTGTCAAACAATAGATTTGGTATTTTTCCTATGTTCTACACAGTAAACAATCACTGCACAAAAATTATCATACACATGTTTTATACAATTTTTGCTCTCTATTAAAATAACAAAAATCATCAATTAAAGGCACTTGAACTACACATCAATATTTCTCTACAGAACATGCATGACATATATTTTTCCTACAATGTACATCACTAAAGGAGATTAACCAAACTAGAACCACATTTTTCTAATGATTATTCTATTTATTAGACATTTTCTAAGAAATCATCATTTATTCAATTTAAATAAAGCTACAGAAAAGTATCACTAATTTGACATGCAATATTTTTCTACTGTAGATCTAAGAATAAGAAACATATAGAAATTTGTTTCACCAAAATTGGGGCACCACAGCAACAACTATATATTTTAGAATCCTTTAAAAGCATTTTCTATAAATCTTTTTCTTTTAAAACGAAAATCCAGCCGACCCTATTTGCTAGATGCACCCGGATCTACACCCAGCACCGCTCCAGAGAGACAGATAGGAGGGACCCAATGGGTCAATTGACCCCACCAGTCAGTCAAACCTGAGCAGGGCTCGCGGTTGACCAGCGAGGTTGTCGGCGACGAGGTCACCACCATCGTGACCACCGTGCCAAGGCGGACACGGCAGTGCAACATGCATGGCCAGAGGTGCACGGAGGCGACCTCGCCGGCGTGCATGGTAGCACGGTGGCTTGGCTCTCTGGTGGGAGCGCGTCTCCGGCCATGGGGTGGCGCGGGGAGCGGCGTGGGAGCTCCACCGAGCTCGGGCGATGCTCGTGCGCGAGAAAAGAGAGCGAGAAGGAGGACGGAGGGGTGAGGTCCACGGAGCGGAGTATTCTGGAGAGGAGGAGCTCACTCCAGTGAGCGATTCCCGAGGAAGGGAATCTTCCCATGGCTTACCGAGGCGAGCACGGGGTGCGCGAGGTGGAGGCGGAGCTACTGGCGAGATGGAGCGGTCGATGGCGAGCGGTGGTGGCCGGGTGAGCCAACTCCGGCGAGGGAGCTGGTGCGGGCGGTGGCGGAGGCGAGCGCGTGCTCTGCTGCTGCTGTGCTATGGCTGGCAGAGTGGAGAGGTGAGTGGGGAGCGCGGCGCGGTCGGGCAGGTGAAGGCGAGCACGTGGAGTGGCGGGGCCTGCTGGGGTGCCACCCGTACGCCGTCGGCGGCGTTCAGCGGCCACGCGGCGGCCGAGTTCTGCCACGGCAGGCGGCGCTGGCGTGCGCTAGCGCGGGCGAGCAGGCGAGCGAGCCAGCACGGAGGCAGGCCGGGCCGGCCTGTGCTGCTGGGTCGAAAGGGAGACGGCGGCCCATTAAGGTAAAACCGATTTTTTTCAATTTCTTTTCTCTCCCACATTCATTCAAATGAATTTTTAAACCTTTTCAAAGTAATTTCAAAAGTTAGACCCAAAATAAAAGTTGTTTAGAAATTTAAACTCTACAACTTTGTCAAAAGGTGCAAGGTCTAAATCCAAACAGATTTTGAGATGGAAGTTAAAAGCTAAATAAAGGGTATTTTGACCATTTTTTAATAATATTTTTAAAAGCAAAATTTGGAAAAATTTGAATACCAACCTTGCTCCAAAATGCATGTGAAACATTTCTAAGTCATTTGTACTCCCAAACAATCATGTTAAACATTATTACAAGCACAAACACGACCCAGGTTCATTTAAACAGTAATGCAACATACATGTTTCACGAGCATGTTTCATATGTTTCAAAGCATTGTTTCAGTTATTATTTAACATGATTATGCATGTATGATTATGATGCTTGATGATGCATTATGTTCATGATTTGTAGTGCCTAAATGCTTGCGTAACACCGGGGTGTT
Source organism: Miscanthus floridulus (assembly GCF_019320115.1). Taxonomy (NCBI): domain Eukaryota; kingdom Viridiplantae; phylum Streptophyta; class Magnoliopsida; order Poales; family Poaceae; genus Miscanthus; species Miscanthus floridulus. The sequence continues at coordinate 21,265,970 of NC_089586.1, read as the reverse complement.
ATAGTACGTCGCCTAGAAGACAAGTTCGATGGCCTCGAACTCAACCACATTGCGCGAAAATTCAACGAGGTCGCGGATGAACTGGCAAAGATGGCGTCGACACGGGCCTCGGTCCCCCCGAACATCTTCGCCAAAGACCTCCACAAGCCTTTCATCAACTATGCCTTGGCGGCGGAAGAGGGCCCACCGGTCGAGCCCACCGCAGGGCTCGAGGCCCCTTCTGTCACCGAGACCCCTACGGCCGAGACCGAGGCCATGGAAATCAACGCGGAGCCTCTCGAGGCCGACCAGGGCACGGACTGGCGAGTCCCATTCCTTGATTGCCTCGTTCGGGGAGAGCTTCCTATAGACAGGACCGAAGCCCGATGGCTTGCGCGACGAGCCAAAACTTACGTCCTCAGCAACGGCGAGTTATACAGGCGAAGCCCATCTGGCGTCCTCCAACGATGCATCACCACCGAGGCAGGCCAAGCCCTACTTTAGGACTTGCACGCAGGAGCCTATGGGCACCATGCAACACCTCGGACGCTCATCGAAAACACCTTTCGCCAAGGGTTCTACTGGTCAACGGCGGTTGCTGACGCCACCAAGCTGGTACGCTCCTGCGAGGGATGCCAGAATTATGCGCGGCAGACGCACCTCCCGGCCCAAGCCCTCCAAACCATCCCCATTACATAGCCATTTGCCGTGTGGGGGCTGGACATGGTTGGGCCTCTACAGAAGGCCCCCGAGGGCTATACCCATTTGCTGGTAGCTATTGACAAGTTCTCCAAGTGGATCGAGGCTCGTTCGATCACTCGAATCAAATAAGAGCAAGCGGTGTTGTTCTTCACTGATATCATCCACAGGTTCGGGGTTCCAAACACCATCATCACTGACAATGGGACACAATTCACCGGCCACAAGTTCCTGACGTTCTGCGATGACCACCACATCCGTGTGGCCTGGTCGGCCGTAGGACACCCTAGGACAAATGGCCAAGTAGAACATGCCAACGGCATGATCCTACAAGGTCTCAAGCCAAAAATATACAACCGGTTGAAGAAATTTGGCAAGAAATGGCTTGTCGAACTCCCGTCGATCATCTGGAGCCTAAGGAACACTCTGAGCTGAGCCATGGGGTTCACACCATTCTTCCTAGTCTATGGAGCCGAGGCCATCCTCCCCACTGACTTGGAGTACGGTTCCCCGAGGCTACAGGCCTACAACGAGCAAAGCAACCGCACTGCCCACGAGGATGCCCTCGACCAACTGGAGGAAGCCCGAGATGTTGCACTGCTACACTCGGCCAAGTACCAACAAGCCCTACGACGCTATCAAGCCTGGTGCATTTGAAGCCGAGACTTAAAAGTAGGTGACCTGGTGCTGAGACTGAGGTAGAGCAATAAGGGCCGCCACAAGCTGACCCCGCCATGGGAAGGGCCGTACATCATCGCCCAAGTGCTAAAGCCCAAGACCTACAAGCTAGCCAATGAGAAGGGTGAAATCCTCACCAACGCTTGGAACATAGAACAACTACGTCGCTTCTACCCTTAAATTCCCAAGCATTGTATACATTGTTTCTCGAAATACAATAAAGAAGCGTTCTTTAGTTGTTCTAATTTTTTGAGAAATCTCCCAAGCCCATCGATGGGGGATCGGCGTTACGATAACACTATAAGGGAGACTCGGCTCTACCTCTGTAGAGGTGCCCACCGTAGGGCTCAAACAAGACTCAGCTCTGCCTCTGTAGAACCGAGCCTCCCTCGGGGGCTAGAAGGGGGGACCCCCCCCTAAGTCCCAGACACCGTTTTTAGTCATTTTTCGAAAAAATTTCTACGCCAAACTCTCTCGCGTACTCTGACAAATCGATTGTAAAAAACCTAAGGACCGAAAGTCTATCTCAGGGCCAAAAGGCCGGCCGAGCCGCAAGACAGCCTACGCCTCTGGGCTACGGCAACTCCCTCGCCACCTTTTGCCCGAAGGGCAGCTTAGGCTCCGAGGAAGTTTTTTGCATAAAAATACAATAAAAACAATTAAAAAGCATATACACACAAGTACTTTAAAAGGCCTCGACGGCCACAAGCGTCATGGTACAATGATGTAAGTCCTAATCTATTTACATGGCCCCTTTGGCCTAGGTCAAAACTCAGGGTCGCCAGCGTCGGCGGTCGGCGTAGAAGGAACCACCTCCTCTTCAAACAACCTAGCCAGTGCCATGCCAGGGGCCTCAGCCGCCTCCACCAGCTTCATGAACTCCTCCTCGGCCTTCTTGTCATCCTCAGCCATGATGTAACCGTCGCTGACGGCCTCAAGGTCGATGCCGGCGTAGTGCGAGGAGAAGATGGCTAGGGCGCGCTTGACGCCCGTATGCAGCACCCCTTGGAGCCACTCGTGGACTCGGCCGCTCAACGCGATCAAGCGACTCCTGAGGGAGCTGCCCGACTCGACCCCCTGACCTCCAGGGCCTCATAGGCGATACGGGCGGCGCTCCACAGCGCGTTGTGCTCCCAGATCTCAGCCTCGAGCATCGCCTGCACTGCGACAGAGGCCTCAGCTGCCTAGGAGGCCTCCTTCTTCAACCCTGCACCAAGACAAGCGAGCAACTCCTAGTGGGGGGCAATGCCCAGGTATCCCTCGCAGACGGCGACGAAGATGGCTGCCTGCGCGATGGAGTTGGGATTGAAGTTGTGGAGCTCCACGCCATAGTAATGCGGGAGCGCCCGCATGAACCGGTCCGCTGGCAAGCCGAGGCCACGCTCGTGGAAGGCCACGAAGCTCACAATGTAGCCATCGTGTGGCCTTGGCTTCGGCTTGTCCCCTAGAGCAATCCACTCTGGTCTGTTGGGGTCGGTGATCGGGCGGAGGAGACCGTCGTCGACGAGCGACTGCAGCGTCGCCGCGGACACGTTGGACGGACCCCAAGGATCTGCCTGGAGGACAACAACGCCGCCGGCCATGGGTGCGATGGAGAATGTGGCTACGGCGGTAAGGCGTAATCTCGCTATCTCTCTCTCTCTCTCTCTCTCTCTCCTTTCCTCCCCCTTCTCCCTTCTTCTCCCCGGCGCTCTCTTCCTCTGTTCTTAACAACCACTCGAGGGCAGAAAGGGCGAACATAGGCGGAAAAGGTAAGGAGGGGTGGGGTGCGTCTCGTCACGTATTTATGAGGGAGGAAAGAGGGCAAAATGGGCGGGCGACGAAACCAGAAAAGTTTCCCTCAGATCTAGCGCAGTTAATCCGGATCCGACCAAACTGCCACGCGTCCACCTTTTTCTTATTAACCGCGCGCACACAGTAACATCCCATCCGTAGACGTCGCGTCGCATCCGACCATAGCGACGACAGGCGCCGTTCCGTCTCCTCAAGGAACTGCCTCAAAAGGCACACCCGCCGTCGTCAGCCAATGGAAAGGGAATATCCCCTACCCGATTCCTTTTAGACTAAGGAACTGGGCACCGAGCCCGTTATGGTCCAGGGATTCGAAGGCTGGGCCCTCGAAGGTCTCGACAGCCACCCTAGGACAAATAGAGTCAGGGATGACTATGGGCGAGCCCGTACATGGCCAAGGCCTAAGCAAGCAATTGCTTGGGATGCCCTAAGTCGTGTCCAAGACCGGCAGGGAGGTCTCTGAATGAGATCCCACCGTAGGGAGGCACCGAGCCCTCGGGGCTAATCGAACGGCCCTGGGACCTACTAGAGAAGCCCTTTGGTACTTTTGGAGTGCGTCTCTGGACCGCTAGCCGACCCCTATCGAATGGGGCATGGGCCTCCACTCGGACTTACCCGGTAACAGCTCATCGGGGGTGTCACTGCTCGCCCACCGAGGGTAGCCTGGCATACTCCACCCCTCCTTCTGAACGAAAAGGATGCGCGAGGGCCGCACAAAAAAGACAGGGAAACTCCTGATCGCCCTCTTGCTCCGAGCAGAGGCTCGGGGGCTCTTCTTGCAAACAAGCCGAGGCCCAGCTACCCGAACTCGCACTCGGGGGCTCGGCAAACGCGATAAACCCCCTCACTCAATATGAAAAAAGCCCCTAGAGGAATAAATTCACTCCTCTAGGGTCTCGAGGGCTACACCCGGCGGGTGCGCTCGCGCACACCCACCGAAGCCTCGAGTACAAAACACCATCCTGCCAGGAGCTGCCGCAAGCCAAGTCTCGTCAAAACCTCAGGGAGAGCACTCACACTCTCCCCGAGGCTCGGGGGCTACTGTCTAGTACCATAAAAAAGGGTCCCCTAAGCAAGAACTGAAAAAATCGCTTAGACCTTGTAAATATCAAAGCCAAGAGACAACCACCAGCAAACCCCCACCTTATTCGAGGCCTGGCTGGACCACCCGGCCCATCTCGAACAATATCCGAGCTCACCCGAAGCGGGCTCGGCCCAGAACGAAACCACGAGGCCTCGAATGAGGTACCAGTTTTCCGACTCGCCCGAGGCCCCGCGCCACAAGGCCTCGAACGAGGTACCGATTCTCTAACTCGCCCGAGGCCCCGCGCCACGAGGCCTCGGACGAGCACCCAGTTACCGACTCGTCCGAGGCCGGCTCGACATCAACCCCGTCACCGCCGCCTTGACCGACTTCTCTGACGGGACGTCACATCCAACTAACGCGTCCAACCACTCCCGCGACGTCAGCCGAACGACGGCACGATACAGCGGAGTGGCCGATGAGATGGGAGTCACATCAACGCCACGCCGTCCGGGACAGGATGGGGCAAGGGTTATCGGCCGCTGTGCTTGGCATTATGCCCACGGCTGACACCCGTGCTGCACTGTGCTGCCTAACCCCTGCTCCAAGGACAGCGCGGCATGGAAAGTCAAGTCCGTGTCCCTGTAGCCTCGGAATCGATGTACAAGACCAACTGCTCCCTCCGAGCCTCGGCTATCCGCTTCCGGGCTCCTGTAGCCTCGGGACTCGCGCCCGCCGAGCCCCCCACAATTGTTCAGCCTCTGCACCGACTGGGCCTCGGCTCTCCACGTTGTCAGCACTCTGGGGCCGACACGTCGTCCGCAGTACGCGCCATGCCCTGTGTCAAGCTACAGGAGCTCCCACGTCGTGCACAGGCCTAAGCTCCTGTAGCTTCGGAATCAGCGCACCCGCGCCGTCGCATCTACCCAGCCTCGGCTCTCCGCGTCGGTCAAACATACAGTGACCAGCACGCCTCCAACAGAAGAAGACGCGCATGCCACCACAGAAGCTCCCACGTCGCACAGGATCAGGCGTGACCGGCGTGTCGCTCCAGTGCACCGAGGACAAGACCGCTCCACCGACCATGCCGCCACAGTGACGAGCTACAGGGCTCGGACATACCGCCTCTGCTCACAAAACGCCACGTAGCAAATACATGTACCGCCCCTGTGCCTCCCTTCGACTATAAAAGGGAATGACCAGGGCCGCTTCTGGGGGGATCAGACTCACACGTGCAAGTAACGCACAACGCTCTGTAACACACACGCTCCCTCACTGCAAGAGATCAACATCTCAAGCAACCCACGACACTCTACGCAGAGACCTAGGACTAGCTCCCTCTCTCATTCAGCTTGTAAGCCCCTACTACAAGCACCTCGGTACAAGGAATACAAGATCGCTCTGTCAGACTGGACGTAGGGCATCTATTGACTGAACCAGTATAAACCTTGTGTCTCTTTGCATCACCATCCAGGATTAGGGACACGCAGTACACTTCATTAGTCGGTTGAGGACCCACCGAACCGTCACGAATTTACTAATATTTTATTTTTAGATTAAATTGACCATAAAAATACCTAATTATCTAACGAGGCAAACACCAGCTAACAGCCAAACACCTCTGAGGCTCTCACAGACTCACACTGTCACACAGCTATATACCCAGGGAGAAGGGAGCCGGGAAGACGGCCGTGCGTCCGTGCCCGCCGGTCGGTGGTGTCGACATCGCGTGGTGCGGAGCGCCCAAGGAGGCATATTTTCTCTCTGTTTCTGGCACTGGCAGCAAATCACCGTTCACCGGTTCAAGATTATCGGGGGTTTTCTGACAGTACAGTCTGCCTTGTACGTTTGAGTCCGCACGTGCATCCTATCGTGACAAGAACTAGCCTGTTCGGCTGGTCATCTGGTTCAAATGTTTCTGTGTGAATGCTTCTATTTATCTGGTTTAAGGCCTTCAGTAGGACTTATTGCTGCTGCGGCTGATTTACAGGACTGATTTGTTGAAAGAGAAAAACATTATTTTCATGGTTCAAAAACAGGGTTGATTCTGACCGATAAGCTCAAACGAACAAGGCCCAAATGTTTCTGTGTGAATGTTTCTAGCTATTTGAACATGTTGCTTCTAGTTATTTGAACATGTTGCTTCCGTGGTCTGAAAGTTTCTGAACATGCTTAACACCTCTAAGAGAAACTAGGTCTGCAGATTGGTAAAATTACTATAATCGTCTTATTATGCATCTCTACCACTATATAATACACCGCTTGTGAACTTATCTAAAATCACCTCATAAAATGTACACCACGGTCATAGACTCTTATAAGTTTACCAAACAAATTACACCCAGCAGCAGCTGATCTTTCAAATGAAAGGACGAGAGTCACTCTTTCTCTTGCTCACTCGTATCCAACGGACGAGATTGTTGGCACCAAACCTCGTCACTCATCCTGCCCACCCCACGCGCGCCTCTCCCGCTTCACCGACGCCGCGACTCCTCGATCTCTCCCCAACGGACGCCTATCCCCACGCGCGGCTCCTCCTCTCCCCCAGGCGCGACCCTATCCCCCAGAGCGCGATGCGCGCACTCCTCTCCACCAATCCTCTCCCCCACGCGCGGGCTCGAAACCCTAGCTCCGTGCGCTGGCGGCGATGGCTGCTGCTCCGGCGCTCCGGCTGAGGACAAGGCGGGGTGATGCCATCGCGGCCCTGGAGGACACGGCCTCCGCCACTCTCGGGCGCCAGGACACGGGAGCCAGCCACCGGGCGAGGCGAGGCATAGACGGGGTGCGCCGCCTCTAGGCTAGGCGAGGTCGCGGCGGGGCGCGGGGTGCCGCCGCCTGGCGAGGCACGAAGCCGGTCGGGGCCGCCGTCGCCGGGGGCGGCTAGGCGGGGTGCACGCCGGGGGTTCAGATGTACACCCATGTGCCGTGTGCCTGCAGATGCTGTTCAAGACGTTGGCGATATCCTTCTCGACGACGACGCTCTTCACGGGGGTCACGACACTGTACGGGGGCTAGGTCGTTGTCTCCTTCACCTGGTTCGTCGGCATCGCCATGGCCGAGGTCTGGCCGAGGTCTGCTCCTCCTTCACGGAATGCCCCCATGCTGAGTGCCGCTCTCTCTATCTCTACTTACATTAGGCCTTTGAGGGACAATAGCATCTACATTACATTATTTTTTTAGCAAGTTCTTTGTTTTGTATTATCTTACGAACATGATTTGCTAGACGGACATGGTTTGCCCTGACCTCTGCTTATAAAGTATTAATGTCCCAAAGCCAACCATCTCAAAGGTAAGTTGTGGTTCAAGTTTAGTTTTCTCCAGTAATAGATGTCTGAAGCAACCGTGCTTGGTAAATATTTTTCGGTTTTCCTCTGATCTGAATATGAATTGAACATAGCGTTTATTGTACAAGTGGTCTTAGGATTTGCCTTTTTATTAACATATTATATTATAATAATAATATTGCTCTGTTTCCTCCAAAGCCTAATTCTTTGTATAATCTAATTACTTTGATCTCCGGCATCCTGAATTGATAGGAAGCCGCGATGGGGAAGAACTCTCCGTGGAGGAGCGCAACCTGCTGTGTGTCACCTACAAGAACGTCATCGGTGCAGGGTCTCGTGGCGGATCATCTCCTCCATCGAGCAGGAGGAGGGCCGCGGGAACGAGGCGCACCGCGCACGCCGCCGCCATCCGCGCCTACCGCTCCAAGATCGAGGTCGAGCTCGCCCACATCTGCGACGGAGATCCCACACCTGTGGTAGATGAAGGGCGACTACCACAGGTATAACCATTATCACTGGCAGATAATCTCGCTTGTTATTCTGCGTATCCGCCTCTAGACAGAGTTGATGGATTTTTGCTTATTATATGAGGGATCATTGTGTCTAGGATTCAGATTAGCGGGGGTTTTGAATCCTTGTTTATTGCTGGTTATTATCTGTGGGGGCAGCACGATCTGATTTGGGGCCTTTGTATATGGACCATGGGAGTTGCTGTTTGAAGAAGCCAAAACTTAAGATCTGTATGTAGATGTCTCGTGTGGGGATGATAGGGGCCTGAGTTTTTGGTGATGATTAGGTCTAAATTTAATGATCTGTTTAGGTCTAAATTTATAGATAAGATTGAAGGATATGAATTTGTGATCTATGGATTTTTTTTACCCCCTACTGCACGTATATTTTGGTATCTGATTTCTCCTCACAATTATTTTGCTGGTACCTTGCTGAGTAAGTCAGGATGCTGCGGAGAGCACCATGAATGCTTACAAAGCTGCTCAGGTTTGATCTTTGTGTACATGTTGATAGATTGACGGCCATGACTAATTGTCTTGTTATGCATTATAACTGGCCTAGGGCTATGTATCATGAGGAACTCTCCTAGCGTATTTCATCTGAACTCAGTGGAAACCACAAGGCATGAAAAGTTCTTAAAGGATTGTTCCCTTTATTAAATAATCAAATCATTAATCTAGCTGTACCAATATGTTTAATCAAATATACCATATATTCACCAATGAGAACTGATGATTTGAATCAATTAGCTCAAATCGTTATTCTCTGGAATTTTTCACAGCGCCCTTTATATATGATAGGTTATCAGGAGCGAAACATCTGGAATTGAATTTGCACTTTTGACTATCCTTAGATGCACGGAAAACCTAGCAAAGTATGTTGCTAAGGTATTGCACCCATGCTGTTTTCAGCAAAGAAATATTGTGGCTTTTGAAATTCTGTGTAGGCACCATGGGTATATAAAAGCACTGATTGATTTAGAGTCATGTTTTCCTGAAAGATTTAGCCATAGCCAACAGCTTTTCTTCTTTCTTATGAAATTATAATTTAACATTTGGTGAAACAAAGATCACTTGTTGAATTCTTCATTTTTTCTCTCTCTCCCAACTTTGTGATTTCCTCAAACTGTGTGCTTTGGTGAACCTTTCTGTCAACTAATTGTGCATCTTAAGCAAAACAGTAATGTTCGGCAGTTTGCTTCCTTGCCAAAACTGGAGGATTCACCATACTAATTTTACCTTAGGAATGTCCTGGCTATTATTTGTAAGCTAATATTTGCAAGAAATCTCTCAACTCTTTCCTATTTTTGTTGTAAATACAGGTATGCCAACCTCCACCATTTTCATGGGTTTCCATTTTCTGGCAATGGAGTGGGAGGTGCAAGGGTTGTCCTCCTTTGCTGGTGAAATCGAACAATTCAACATCACACTGCGAGCACCCCTTGATTTCATTGGTCGGTTATTTGCTTAATTTATTTTTTACTAACATTCTCCTTTCAACTTGTAATTTCAACTGCAATTTTTTTCCTGTGGTTGGTGGTTGCAGTGATGGCTTGGCAACAGGAAGGATAGCCTATGTCACATTCAAAGACGTATGCACTCATATGGATGCCTTGTTCTAATTGGAGTTTGACACAAAATCTGAGTTTTGATCCACCCTGTTATGGACAACTGTGATATATGGCAATAGAAAAATTGTCAGTTCAATATGAATGAACTATATCTCATCAAAGAAATTTTAATTTCATTTTTTTGAGCGAAGATGGCATGGTATGCCTTCCTCTGAGGGCCCCTCAGCCATGTCGATGATCTTTGGCATTCAGTTTTAGGTGTGGACTGCCATGAGGAGGAGCTATGGATTGACAGCTGGTTAGATGGCATGATGTGCCTTAAGATGCAGATAGGTTTGGAGGCGTATCATCATCTCAGGCGAGCCTTCGTTCATTTCTAAGAACCTATGTTGCAGATATCTATATGGATTGATAGCTGGTTGGATGGCATGATGAGCCTTCAGATGCAGATAGGTTTGGAGGCCTATCACCATCTCAGGCAAGCCTTCACTTCTTACAACCTATGTTGCAGATGTCTATATGTTATTAGTATTGTACTCCCTCCATCCCGTTTTACCACGCGCACACCCATTTTTCAGTTTTACCAATATAGGAGGCGAGCTAGGTTATCGAGGGTCATTTAATTACACGGATGTAAAAGCGAAGCGTTGCCTGTGTTGGTTACTCCGCGCATGCAGGTAGGCACTCCGTGCATGCAGGTAGGCAACGGAGAGAAAATGAGCGCCAATTAATTTTGGGAGTGAAAAAAAAAGCATAAAAGGTAGGCAACGGGGAGTTAATACATGGCTGAGTTAGTATCGTCTTGGTATCTGGTGTGATGCCTCTCGCCCTGGGTAAAACGGATTAGAGGGAGTATTATATATGTTCTCAGTTCTCCACTAATACTTGTATCAAGAAACAAACACATAAGGTTCTGTTAAAAAAAACTAATGTATCACACTTTCTTTATGATGCCAGTAAGAAATTAATTATATTTAATGATATCAGTCATTTATTGTTTTTCCTTTTGGGGGTCCTCCGATATGCATTTAAATATGCCATATCTTTATTTCTGTATTATTGATGTTCAGTGAATCTGAAGGTTGAGAGGAGCGGACTCCGGGCTGTGCAAGTGAAGTGTTTCTTGACGTGCTTTCCTCGAGCAAGTGGAGGCAGACCAATAGGCAATGTTGCAGGGCCATCACGGTGGAGGGAGAGTCGAGGCTGGGATGAGCGATGTAAAGTGGAGGACGAAGGGTGGCACGCCAAGCGGAGGCTAGACCCTATGAAAATTTTGATTATATATTTGCTATGAGCTCAACGATATGATAACTCATTTTCAAACATATTGTCTCTTTGTTTTACCGTTAGCACGTGGCTGTAGCTGCAGTAAAACGTTGAAATTATGATTGTATATGAAAAATGTCCATATGAAAATTGTCACAGGAATTTGATTGTGTTTTAGGTTTTACCGTAGCGTTAACACAGGCATTGCCTCGTGGCTTTACATGGTTAAGACTAAGACATAGTTTTTCGGATTATATACATGGTCATATATATTTGTGTGAAAGTTGAACTATGAAAAAAATATTGTCGTTTAGTTGTTTTCATGTGCATCTCTAAAGTAAAGCTGTGGTGTTAGCACGGGCACTATACCATTAGTTTCTAATGAGGTTGAGTTGGTAATTACTTCTCGATTTTAGCTGCTAGTTCGCAACTACACCTTAGTTTCAGCTGCTCTTGATTGTTGGTGTGCATGTCTATTTCATGCTGTTTTCCTTTTCGACACTTTGCAAATAAATAAACGTTCCATTTTCCCACCCTTTTCTGTAAAAAACTTCAGCTTAATTACTATGCATATTCTTGTCGACTTCAGGGCAACAGGCAGATGGTGTGCAAAGCAAGCCAAATACGGTGTAAGTGCATCTCCAAGAGTACCCAAGAGTCTCCCAATCTAGGAATTTTAGCAAGATTAAAAAAAATCATTAAAGGGCTAATTAATATCAACTCATTCAAGGGCTCACACAACATAACAAAACATCAAGTCGATGAACCATACGACTCATCAATCAACAATTCCGCATATAACGATGCCAGGGTACAACGGTGCAAATTTGCCCCCTTCTACAACTAAAATACAGGTCATGGAGCTGAGTCCATTTTTGCTCGAGTTGGAAGTGTTCCAACTTTATCTTATTCCAAACAACAGCTAAAGAAAATGGCCGTCAAAATTGCAGCCTTTTTCCTAGGCTACTACTGGAGGAACGAGTACGAACATCAGTGCTTGGCGCTGACAAGAGCCATGTGGGCGATCAGATCCAAAACCCGGTTGCTGTCAAAGCGAACAAAGAGCATGCATTCTTAGGAAAATGGAAGGTTTAACCTACAAATGACGCTATGAATTAAGTAGCAAACTCTTACCTGTAGCCCCACTCGTTGTCATACCAAGATACGAGCTTCATGAAAGAAGAGCTCAGTCCAATACCAGCCTTGGCATCAAAGATGCTTGACCTGATATACAAAGGCAATGATAGTGATTTCAGCTACCTTCCCAACCGACAGGACAAAGATTACATCACTGGATTGAAGTAGTCACCTAGAATCACCAACAAAATCATTGGAAACAACGTCCTCGTCTGTGTAGCCAAGAATACCTTTGAGTGCACCCTCTGATGCCGCCCTGGAATAAAGACATTGTGTGTAAGGTCCACTCTAGGTTGGCTGATAATGTGCACATGGTTCTCTCTGCACAAATCTTAGGAATACTGCAGTAGAACACACTTCAAATGAAGTTCACACAGAATTTCTAGTGTGGCCAGAGTAACATGAGCATGCAATTGAGATACCTACTGTCCAAGTGTGCAGCCTACAGTGAGCAAGATGCTGAACCGAGATATTTTGTTACCCCTCTCCAGATCTAACACATGCTACAACTACCTCTAGTTGATGCAAATAAAGTGCTATGACCATTATGTGGGCCTTCAAATTATTGATTACTAATTTATCAAGAAGTTGTGCTTTCACTCATCGGAATAACAAGCCAGAAGCTGAAACTAGACGGAAGTAACAAGGTACTTCTACATACTTGATTGCTGCTTTCACATCATCATAGGAGGCGTTTTTCTCAATCCGGCATGTCAAATCCACAACAGAGACATTTGGTGTTGGAACTCGGAAGGCCATGCCAGTGAGCTTTCCATTCAGCTCAGGTAGGACTTTCCCAACAGCCTGACAATAAAGCAAAACCAGTCAGTGCAAATTTGAGTTTAAAGTAAGCATGGTGTGCCTTTGGCTTCAGCTACCTTTGCTGCACCAGTGGAGCTAGGAATTATGTTTTGGCCAGCACCGCGTCCTCCTCTCCAATCCTTCATCGAAGGACCATCAACAGTCTTCTGGGTGGCTGAACATGGTAAAGTAACATTTTCATGACAATTATTTTGAAAATGCATGAAAATGGCAAATGACTTAACAGGTAGACACTGGAGGAAAGCCAGTAACCAACCTGTTGTGGCATGAACAGTTGTCATAAGCCCCTCCACGATGCCAAATTCCTCATGGACAACCTGCACACCGTGGTCAACAAATTAGTTGTTTGGAAAGGCAGAAAATATGAACCACAAGAGCCATTTATTGTGATTGTCAAGAACTGTTGTTGGCAGAAACTGGACACTGGTAAAATGAAAGCAATAAGAAAAATGACCTTGGCAAGTGGAGCAAGGCAGTTCGTGGTGCAACTTGCATTAGAAACAACATTCATCTTTGGATCATAGCTGTTCTCATTAACTCCAACTACAAACATGGGAGCATCTGCTGATGGTGCAGATATCACCACTTTCTTAGCGCCGCCCTGCAAACAAGACAGCAGAAACCTCAACATGTTTTCGATATGAAAAGATATGTAGTTAGTTAATTAGATGCCATGGTTAAAGACTGGTAGTCTGGTATACAAACCTTCAAGTGTGCTGATGCTTTATCAGTTGTTGTAAAGACACCAGAAGACTCAACAACATATTCAGCCCCGAAGCTACCCCATGGAATCTCTGCAGGATCTCTGGAATATTGAAGCAAAAAGTTGCGAGTTCTTAGACATATGTTGGAGTAAAAAATGGTAAAACTGCAGACCAAGAAATAGTAATGCAAAAACACAAGCAAATCATTATATGACTATGAGAAGCGCAAAAGATGGTAGTAGTGCAGTACTCCAGAAATACAACAGTGCCATGGCTGTGCTCCAAAAATAGCATAAGTAATTTTTTTTACAAACATTGTATGTTTACATAAAGTGCTGAACATTTTAACAGATCAAAGAAATTTGGCATACTGCATGGCAAGCTTACAAGTTATAAAGTGTGCTGAGTTGTGCCTTCGAAACAGGCTGAAATAAACATTTCTCAAGTGATTACAAGTAATCCAAGCACAATCCATCCATAGCACAGAAAGAGGTATCTACCCACAAGTATTTACCAAATCCAACCTTACTAGTACAACTGCAATATAACAATGCCATGTACAATAGGCAAATAAGATACTGATGTGACCTTTACCTTTTGCTTGTAATTGTCACCTTCTTCCCATTGATCTCCAGGGTTGAATCATCCACGACCCGAATAGAACCTTTAAATAGGCCATGAGTGGAGTCATACTTGAACATATAGGCCTGGAAAGGGGAAGATTATATAGAAACTAACATAAAAACACAAACAATACTAAACATCATGCATAGACAGAAACAGTTGTTAAACCAACAGTTCAGTAAGAAAATGTAACAGTAGAACTAAAAAATCTGCTAGATTTACATTAGCTGCAGTTCCAGAGGATAATGTGTATTTACTTGACATACAAAATTTGGAAGCCAGTTGGAAAAATAAATAACAATGCTTTTGTAAAAAAAAACATCATAAAGGATCAGTATAGCAGTTATCTTGTAAAGCCACCACTTACATATCATACTTAGGCCTTGTTTGGATGCTTATGTATCCACCTCCACACCTCAATCCATGGATTGAGGTGGATACATGGACATCCAAACAAGGCCTTAAGTTATGTGAAAGCACATGAAACATACATAAATGAGCAAACAGGAATTATGGTTTGCATCAGATTAAAGAGAATTATTTCAATTAATCTAGAGTTGTAGTCTGGACCGTAACTGTGTATCTCTGCCCAGGTAGAGCAGTTCTCGTATAACCAGAAGGAAAATGCAAACAAAACTCTTAATTAGCCCATTGCTGTTAAATGAAACGTCCAGAATCTGAAATTTGAAATATTAACCAAAATAATTTGAATTAGCTTCCTTACCATGTACTTAGCATCAACAAAAGGGTCATTCACAGCCACAACTTCAATATCGTGTATGCTGGTTGCAATTCGCAGGACCAACCTGCCAATCCGCCCAAACCCTACAGTATCAAGAAAAGGGGTAAGAATGAATCAGAAATACAATCTGATATAATTCACCTAGTTCATACTTGTACCGAAGTGCAAAGTAACTCAGAAAGCCAAGAATGGTTTATTTTTTAGAGTACCAAGAATGATCTATTTGCTAAATGCAGTTAGCTAAGTGCAACAAATACTCAACTGGGAGTCTTTGTAAAACCTTAAAACATGACATCTCAAGTGGCGTATTTGGTAGCAATGCACACTAGATATTAGTGAGAAAGGCCAGCCAAGCCTGAAGACAGAACGCATTGACCAGCCCAAGGTGGTCAATGATTGATGAGTTGATCTGTCTCATTCAGATTACAATACGATATTTTCATTCACGTCAATTTAGTTCCTACAATTGTACATAAAAGAACTCACCATTGATGCCAATCTTGGTCTTCTCCCCACTCGAATATTCTACAGAGAAACAAAGTAAGAACAAAATTATAAATCCACTACAGTCTGCGCAATTAACCTGAAAATGTTTGGTCGGTGAGTACAACAGCTACTTACGTGGCACAGCAGGGGGCGCCTGTGTAGCTATCGCCCTCAGCGGCTCGATGTTCCTCGCACTTCAATTCACAAGAAGTTAGACAGACTATACTAATGTCTGAAATTACATTTACACGGCAACAGGGACTAATAAGGCGTGAAAAGTGAGAACTTACGCCGAAGAGGCCGTTATGGAGGGGAAGGCGCAGCCAAAGTGAGCCGAGCCAGTGCTCCTCACGCACGAGACCTACAGTGTATCAGCCAAATCGTGTCAGTGGGGGCACTGCAATGTGCTAGGAATCACAGATCACTGCATCAGGGGTGAGGACAATGCAAACAATCAAACAGGAAACTGATGTCCTCCCGTGGGGCACCTGGAAAGAACTTGGAACTTGGGACAAAACTCCGACCCCAGAATTTTTAAAATAAAATAGTACAGTGAAAAACTCTGATTCCCTGAAGCCTGCAATTTCACACCCAAACAAACGGCCGGAACGCAGTATTGCAATTTATTAGCCTAGCACAACACACGGTTGAGAGCTACATCGAACCACCACCAGACTAGGATCGGGACCAAATCTAGGCGCGGCAATGAATCCGAGAAAGGAATTCGCGACCCACCCGCACGCGAGGCGCGAGATGCTCCAGCGAATCGCCAACAACAATATCGGGGAAAGAAAAAACAGCATGCACGCCGGAGACGAAGAGAGCACGGGCTACGAGCAGGCATACCTTGACGGGGTCGGCCGCGGCGGTGCGGGATCCGGCGGCGACGGCCGCGGCGCGGAGGGGAACGGAGAGCGCCGCCATGTGTGGGGATGGGGAATGGGAGCGGGCGGGCCTGCGCGTACGTGTGCTAGGGTTTGACCGACGCCGCGAGGAGGGGACCGGGGCAGGAGCGAGGTTTTGCCTTTCGGGGGCGCGGAGGAGGCGAGCGGACAGCGGGGGGAAGAGGGGGGAAGGTGGCGGCGAGGCGGAAGCGTTCAGCGCGTGATCGTTCCTCGTTCGTATTATAAACAAGAAAAGAAGAGGAAAAAAAAAGGTGGCCGCGCAGCGCAACGGCCCGCCGGCCCGGGTGGGTAGGTGGCGCCGGCGGGTGCCCGTGCGATCGCCGCTGCGTTCGGCTCGATCGGGACCCCCTGCACGTTCTCCGCTCGCGTCCTGCTGGTGCAGTTTTTGCTTCGCCTACCACCACCAAACCCCCCAGACTCTGGGCTCTAATATACTCCTGACCACTCCGGTGAAGACAACGAGGGGGTCCCATCAGGCTGCGATTAAGAAAAGAGATCAATTGCCATTCGTCTGTAATTGTATGGCCCAATGCAGATCTTTGACTACATCGATTATGTTTCTCCCACCCAATTGATTTCGATTTTGCCTTCTCCTCCTCCTCTGATGTTGGGTGATTGCTTTTCTTTTTCTAATAAGTAGTCACCTAGGGTTTGGGCTCTGATCGTAAGCACCGACATCTTGGGCTGAGCTTGGAGCGCGTGAATTTCGACCCGTAAAAACGATGGGTAGGTGAGTTACTTTTGGAGTTACTTTTTCATGTTACTGTCGTGATGCTATTATAACAATTTTGAGATGCACAAGCGCCCTTGTGTAGTGATGCAAGTTTTTTAAAAAAAAAAAACTGAGTATGATCCCATTACTCAATTGCTAATAAATCGTTAGCAACAATTACATGATCACTTTCATGAATGGAATTGTTCCTCCCCAGGTTTACACAAATGACCCAACACGGCTAGCTTATGAAGGGCTTTGTTACAATCTCTACTCGTAAAAGAGCACTTGAAGCTAATAAAACAAGAAGACACTAGGGACTTTATCTCCGCAATTAAAACACCCACTGCAGTCGTATCATAATCATTTGTGGTTAGCACCTGAACCACCATCTTTGCATCTGTCTCCACAATTATCCGACCATTGACTGTTTTATTCACTGTTTTGTCTGTCTAGAATTTATATACTTCTATTAAAACATATTAATACCCCCCACTCCTATACATGGCGTTTTGGACAATTGAAACTAAGAGACCCTTTGACACAGTTCTAGCATTCTATAGTTGTAGTATTAAATTAACGAACTTGCTAGCGCTGATTCGGGTGTTAGCGTCGACTGGTGCTCCAGGGCCCGTGCATGATGCACCCAGCTCCCCCGTCCCGCACCCATCCCTGCTCCGGAGGTCGAACAGGCCCACACATGCGTGAAGATCTACTTTTAAAACATACAAATAAAAAAAAACTTGCAACATACGTCTGAAACAGATGAAACACTTGAAACATACGTTGTAGGATCTCTGGTTAGCCTAGAGGGGGTGAATAGGCATGTTAAAATAAACACTCAAAATTTCATCAAATTCAACCTGCGGCACTGCCACTCTGACCTCGCGGCACTGTCGGACAGCACCACTGTCGGGCCAGAACAGCGGCACTGCCGCACCTGTAGACAACTTCGAGTCGCAGTTCAAAATCAGTGAATGTAAACTTGAATTGGAGAAATTTTTTAGCTTCCTGTAGGTATGAGATTCACAGATCGAGAGCTAAAAGTGGTAGGATCGACCACAAACGTAGATCGACCACAAACCCTAGAAATCATCTCAACAACAATATGAAATGCAAATGATGTATATCAAGCATAAGGTGACACGATGATTTAACCCATGGTTCAGCTCGTCACCAAGGCTTGCCTACGTCCACGTTGTTGAGGTTAGCCACTAAGACTTAGGGCTTTGCAATCTTTCCTCATTCTCAAGTCAATAGACTTAACTTTTGAGATGAGGGGTGAGTTTACTAACTTCAAGAGGTGGTTACAAACCTTTTAGGGCTACCACATAAGTTGGCAAGCTCCACGGGCGATGCTCTAGCCAGCTAGGAGTAAAGCTCCAAGAGTAATAAACACAACCATCGGCCAAAACGTGAACCAAGTGCTCTTTTGAGTTGGGGAATCAAAGGATCTGCTCTCTAATTGAGTTTGGGACCTTTTTCTCTCAAGGATTGATGGGAAAATCAAGGAAGAATGCTTGAGAGCTCAAGGTCACCAATAGAGGAGAGAGAGAAGAGCACTCTTCTATTCTTGGATGAGCTGAATGAGTGGGAGAGAGAAAGAGATGTTGGGAGGAAGGGAAAAAGGTATAAGTACCCCCAGCCCCAACGGTCACTTAAGTCGCGGCAGTTCCGCGGCTCAAGTGCGGCAGTTCCTCTCTCCAGGTGTGGCACTGCCATATCAGGCAAGACAGCAAGGGTAAGAGTGAAATATTAGTTGTCTTGGCTGAGTAACTGAGGATGTATGTGTAAGTTTGAGTACTTGGTAGCACATGTTAGCTTAACCAATATGCCCCCCTTTATAGTATAGCTTTTCTTATACTCAAATTCAAAATATAAAAGAATTTAAATCTTCTTTAAGTTTGCAGCCATCAACATTTGTAATTGGGGGCTCCTCCGTTTCGTGTATCATCCTCAAACATAGATTCCCTGCTTGTTATCTCGATAAATCTCATTAGTTCTCTAATTGCGTGGTCATTATCACCAAAACCCACAATTAGAGCTTGATTGCACTTTTAATCTCCACATTTTTGGTGATTGATGATAACTCAATTAGAGCTTACAAAAGATACGAAATGAGTACTGAGATTTTCGAGCCATGAGTGTAGAGAATTGAATTCTCAAATTGGCATAAGAAACCAAGGTTCACATTTTAGTGAAAGTGATGGGGCTTCTGCTACATCCATGCTTCTGTGGGATGCTACATACTGTGTCAGGTATGTAGACGTGATGCAAATGACAGTTCATGCACAATAAATTTTCCTGTAACAACTGGGTGCGACATTGCCGCACTTACTGTAACAGCACAGATAAGAACATGCACCACATAGCATGTAATACATATAAAGATATACATTCTAGCATAATTTTATCACCAGCTACAGCACAGATTAATTCATGTCCATATCCCACACATATAAAGTACTTAGGTAGCATTATTACATAAATAGAGTTTCGAATCGTCTCTCAAACTCTCAATCCAACGAAGTCTACTCTAAACGGATAAGAACATGAAACTCCAGCTGCATCAACCTCCTCTCCATGGCATCGAAAAAAGTTCTTGACCCCTCTCTAATTTCTCCCTCTTTGGCATAAAGCACCAAAAAGAGAAGAAAAGAAGAAAGACCAACACTCACTCCTCATCTTCTTCGATGGTGTCCCAATTGACATCATCCCCACCAGCAGCTCCACTAGCACCTGCAACATCCTCCTTACCACCATCACCATCATCGTCGGAGGAGGAGGAAGAGGACACCACTGCCTTCCCTTGGCGATGGGTGGTAGAAATGTGACGCTCACGCCTGATGCTTCTCCTCATGGACTACAAGGTGGAGCTCAACCTCGTGTGAGGGTCAAGCTCTGGCTGCTCCTGCTCCTCCTCCTCATCATCAGCCTCTAAATCTATGTCGGAGATTCTAGGGAGGTTGTCAAACCTCGGCGGTGATTGTACTAGAGAAAGAGGTGGCAGCCCTGCATGCTCTCTAGCCTCTCGGTTGGCTTCACGGTTTTCCAACCGGTCCTCATATGCAGTCCTCGCTGCATAGGTGCAAGTGATGAAAATGGCCTTAAGCCATCTCCTAAACTTCTCCATCTTCTTTTCCTTGCAGAGCGAGAGGATTCAGGCACGTCCTCAACTGATGAAGAGCATCTCATTGCCCTGCTAGCACCTGAGGCTTGGGTCTTCTCAATCTTGTAGACGGTGTGGAGACCATCTTTATCAAACTTGTAACCAGTGACCCTCTCAATCATGAACATGAGATAAAGAGCATATGGCATCTCCTTTCTCCCATCCTCCATGGCATTCCTTAGCTCACACCACATGAAGCGAGGGACATTGAACCTATCACCTCCAGGAGCAAACCTAGCAAGCACATTCCTCACATAGCTATTAAGATCTGAAGCTGCTCCATCCTTGGGATTTATTGTGTGCCTGATTAGATTGTTCATAATGTAGTAGTAGCTCTTCAAGCCACTGACCTTACCATCTACACTTCTCCTATCAATCCACATATATGCAATGTCGTGGATCTCAGCTCTAGTCTCATCATGAATATAAGTGAAGCCCCGCTCCTCCTCTCCAAAACCAAGGATCCGGCTGAAAGTCACAAAGTCAATCCTATAATGTCGTCCCTCAGTCATCTAGTGAATCTCATCAGTGTAGATGTCATAGAAGAAGGTGGCATGAAACTAGGCTAGCACTTCCTCATTCCAATTGTACCGGAAGCTCATGATATCAGTGAGGCCAAACAGCTCACAAGCCTTGATCTCTTTGTTGAACTCAGGCTCATTCTTCCCCTTCATCTCCTCCTAGTCAACATACTGCATCTTGACAATCTTTGACTTTTTGGAGTTGAAAATCACTAAGGCATAAAAGTTGGAATGAAACTCATTCCAAAACCTGTAGTCCACCCTCAAATCCTTTGGCTGCTTATAAGGATTGTTCTCACGTGCTTCTTCCACCATCTTTAGCTTTCCCGCATAGTTGAGCACGGGATGAGCACGTGTGTCAATGGGACGCCTCATGATCACTTCCTCAGAATACGCTCTGATGTAACCTCTGTCAAACTCCTCAAGGTGAGGTGGAGTATCTAGACAAGCACCTAGAGGAATGGTGCGGCTAGCCCTCTCTAAGTTCTCCTCCTCCTAGATCAACTGATCCCTTCTCCCCCTATCACTAGCATCCCCTCTGCCTACTGCACTGCTGCTTCCTCCTATGGTTCTGCCACGACCACGATGAGGCATCTGCTTATCATGAGGCTCGGTCATCTTCCTCTTTTCCCTCCGGTCATCATCACCTCTGGAAGCCATCTATGCAAACAAATATAGGTCCAAATAAGAAATTGTACATAAGTGGTACAAAAGAACACTTGTAAAACATTCTGGATAGATGAAATGATTCAAATCTCGAGTTAGGAAAGCACCCTGAACCAAACTGGTCAGAGGGTGCGGCACTGCCGCACCTAGTGCTTCACCTCTCCCATGATTTATTTCTTCTCAACTATTCAGACTATTTCTCAACCATTCTCCTAAACAACTAGACAATCTCAGAATGAGTAGACCTAAACAAATACATGGAATTGTCTACAATGTAGGTAAAGTAGCTACATGTTTAGGATAGAAATAAATCTAGTGCACAAATCCAACTAAAATAGAGAGTCATCGATAGAACAACATCTGTATTTGCACATTCATTCTGTTGAGTGAGGCACTGCCATGGGTACAGATGAGGCTCAACCCATGAATCTTTATTTTGATTCAATTCATCCATCAAACTAGTTTCTACCCTAATCATGCAGTCACTAGAAACCATCTTCCAACAAAAATAGAACTCCATGACATAGATCGGGATTAGGTTAGGGTTTCACCTTGATTCTCATGGATTGAGGAAGAAAGGAAGAGAATGGCTCCATCCATGACTACAGCGGCTGCTAGCGACGCGGAGAAGAACCAGCAGCACAGCACGACAGTGCCAGACGGCGGTGGCGGCGCGCGCATGAGAGAAGAGGGAGAGAGGTGGCGGCAGGTGAAGAGTGAGAGAGTTGCCCTAGGGCTAGGTAAAATAGGTAGAAAAGTAGGCCCCACGGTAACTGGCTGTTGTGGGCCGAATTCTAGTTGAAATTCAAAGTGTGGCACTGCCGCACTCCCTAGAACAACAAGAATTAGCTACTAACTAAATAGCTATATACATATAGGATATGGACACATATCTCAAGCACACTATGATCAGCAGCAAATAATCAAAATAAACAATGATCATAATGCACTTGTTTCTTATGATAAATCATTTTGAAGCATAATATTTAAACCTTTCCAATTCATTTCTCCTATTCATGCTAGTTCATCAATAAAGGTGTGCTATAGTTCAAACCACGTTACAAGAATCAAGTATATTTAGCTCACTACACAAATCACAAAACCTTGACTCATCGAGCGACTTAGTGAAGATATCGGCTAGTTGCTTTTCGGTGCTCACATGGCGAATTTTGATATCTCCTTTGGCTTTGTGGTCTCTCAAGAAATGATATCGGATGTCTATGTGCTTAGTTCTTGAGTGACTTATAGGATTGTTGGCGAGCTTTATGGAACTTTTGTTGTCACATAAGAGTGGGATTTTGGTGATGTGACATCCAAAATCTTGAAGGGTTTGCCTCATCCAAAGTAGTTGAGCACAACATGCACCGACTGCAACATACTTGGCTTCGGTGGTGGAAAGGGCTATACAATTTTGCTTCTTAGAACTCCAAGACACTAGGGACCGTCCAAGGAATTGACATGTCACTGAGTTGCTTTTTTTATCTACTTTACAACCGGCGTAATCGGAATCCGAATACCCAAGTAGGTCAAACTTAGAGCCCTTAGGATACCACAAGCCAAGGTTAGGAGTATGTACTAAATATCTCAAGATTCTCTTAACTGCCACTAAGTGACACTCTTTTGGGTTAGCTTGAAATCTAGCACACATGCACACACTAAGCATAATATCGGGCCTAGATGCGTACAAATAAAGTAGAGAGCCGATCATGGAGCGATATACCTTAGTATCTACGGCTTTTTCTTCATCATTGAGATCTAGATGTCCATTGGTTGACATGGGAGTTTTGATAGGCTTGGCATTCACCATGTCAAACTTCTTGAGTATATCATGGGTGTACTTTGTTTGGCTAATGAAAGTTCCATCCTTCACTTGCTTGATTTGAAATCCGAGGAAGAACTTTAATTCACCCATCATGGACATCTCAAATCTCTTGGTCATTATCCTACTAAATTCCTCACAAAAAGAATGATTAGTACTACCAAATATTATGTCATCGACATATATTCGGCACACAAATATATCTTTGTCGACTTTGTGAGTGAAAAGAGTATGATCGGCTTTGCCTATTTCAAAGCCTTGTTTAAGCAAGAATTTCTTAAGGCATTCATACCATGCTCTTGGTGCTTGCTTAAGCCCATAGAGCGCCTTTTGGAGTTTGTAGACATGGTTGGGAAACTTGTGATCCTCAAAGCCCGGTGGTTGCTCAACATGGACAAGTTCTTGAATAGGGCCGTTGAGAAATGCACTCTTCACATCCATTTTATATAGCTTGAAGTTGTGATGAGCGGCATAGGCTAGAAGCATTTGGATTGCTTTAAGCCTTGCCACCGGTGCATATGTTTCTTCAAAGTCCAAGCCCTCTACTTGAATGAAACCTTGAGCAACCAATCTTGCTTTGTTCCTTGTCATCACTCTATTCTCATCTTGCTTGTTGTGGAAGACCCACTTGGTACCAATGACATTGGTATTGGGTCGTTCCACCAAGGTCCACACTTGATTTCTTTTGAAGTTGTTGAGCTCTTCTTGCACGGCCATCACCCAATCCGGGTCTCCAAGTGCTTGTTATACCTTAAGAGGTTTTAAAGAGGAAACAAACAAGTAATATTAGCAAAAATTTGCTAAATATAAATGAGTTGTTATCCCCTTTCGAAGACTCCCAATGATGTTGTCAAAGGGATGATCCCATTGTATTATTTGCCTTAGCCTTGGATGCTCAAAGGCCTCTTGTTCATCTTCTGGGCCTTCATCATTTTCTTGCTCAAATATGGGTTGTAGGTCTTGTCTACGAGCTGGAGTCGAATCAATTGCTGCTGACTGTGTAGGTGTGGCACTGCCTCTCTCAAGTGTGGCACTACCGCATGCAGGTGTTGCAGCAGGTGTCTGCTACTGTTTAGCATCAGGTATGTCAGCGGAAATAGGTGCAGCAGCAACTTGAGGAACCTCCACTTCAGTGACTTCATCTTCTTGTGGTCTAATATCACCAATGGCCAATTGCTTGATTGCTTCACATGGTAGATCCTCCTTTTCTACAACACTTGAATCAACTTACTCCACTTGAGAGCCATTAGATTCATCAAATGTCACGTCTATCGCAATCTCAACTTTCTCGGAGGTTTTGTTGAAGACACGGTAGGCATGCTTATTTGATCCATAACCAAGAAGAACACCTTCATCAACTTTAGGTGCAAACTTAGAGGTTTTGGGTTTCTTGTTAAGTATGAAACACTTGCACCCAAACACTCTAAAGTAAGACACCTTAGGCTTGTTACCGGTTAGAAGCTCATATGAAGTTTTCTTCAACTTCTTGTGTAGGTAGAGGAGGTTGATGGCATGGCAAGCGGAGTTGGCGGCCTCGCACCAAAAGATATCTGGCGTCTTGTACTCATCTAGCATTGTTCTTGTCATGTCAATGAGTATATGATTCTTCCTCTCTACTACACTATTTTGTTGAGGGGTGTATGGAGTTGAAAACTCATGCTTGATGCCCTCTTCATCAAGAAATTCCCCAACTAAAGTATTCTTAAATTTGGCCCCATTGTCACTTCTCACTTTCTTGATAGGAAGACCGAACTCCATATGTATTAGCTCCAATGGTTGCTTGGTGGTCATGATGCCCTTTGGTGGGTAAGGTACGTCAACTTGCTTTCTGGCTTGACAAGTGCTACAAATCATATCTTTCTCAAAGTGAACATTTGTTAGTCCAAGGATGTGTTCATCTTTTAGAAGTTTGGCCAAGTTCCTTATCCCAACATGAGCTAGTCGACAGTGCCAAAGCCAACCCATGCTAGATTTTACCACTAAACAAGTCTCAAGCTTAGCTTTACTTTTGTTGAAATCAACTAAGTAAAGCTTGTTCTTTAATCGACCCATAAGAACAATAGAGGAATCCTACCTTCTAAAGACTTCCACACCCTTATCCATAAAGAGACAATTGTAGCCCATCTCACACAATTGAGAAACGGACAACAAGTTGTAACTTAACGAATTAACATGTAATACATTTTGTAATTGAATGCTCAAGGGTTATAGCAACTTTACCGAGACCAATCACATCCCCCTTTGAATTGTCTCCAAAGACAATATTTTTATTTGAGTGCGTCATGGGGGAATATGATGAGAACATACTCCTTTCTCTGGTCATGTGATTTGTACATCCGCTATCAAGCACCTAACTTGATCCACCGGAGGAATATGTCTACAAAACAAGTTTAGTTGCTAGATTTAGGTCCCCAATTTGACTTGGGGCCTTACATGTTAGTCACAAGAAACTTAGGAACACAAATAGAAGTATTCCTATATATGTTGATTTCCTTTCCAACATATTTAGCAACCATTTTTCCACTGTTGTTGCTCTTCAAAACAAAGCATGATGTCAAGCTTTGTCGAGGTGCATAGATCTTTGGTTGATAGGCATACGTATTCTTGTTGCCCCACATTGATTCCTTAGGCTTCTAAAAAACATGTTTCTGCTAGAACACCTTCTTCTTGGGCTTAGTTTGATCAGAAATAGAATTGGTAGCCTTCCCATTTTTACGGGGTGCGGCACTGCTACGGTCTGTGTAGGCTGATCTATACCAATTTTGCCCCTTCTCTCAAACTGCACACACTCATAGCCATTCACTATCCTTCTTCCATTTGTCTTGGCTCCTTTTATGTGTCTAAGCCCATGCTTGATTGAGGGATACCTTCCTTGCTTGAATTGTGGCCCTTTTGATTCATCATTTTTCTTATCATTAGATTGCGTGTCACCCATCCACCCTTTTTCCAATGATTTTATTGAGCCTCGCAATCTCCTTTCTCATAGCCTTTATATTTGCAAGGTTAGTGGAATAGGCATTCAAATCAAGATTAAAACATTTTCCACAACCCTGACTAGTGGAGAGAGTAGAGGTTTCTTTTGCCTTAGGGAGATGTGAGTTGCTATCCCAAAGAATGCCATATTGCATCTCAAGTTCTTTGTGCTTCTCATCCAAGTCACAATACCTTTTCTTGAGAGCTTTATTTGCTTTCTTTGTAATAGCATGGTCCTCTTGCTCTTTGGCCAAAGCCTTGTGTAAGGATTCCACCTTACTTCTCTCTAATGCAAGAGCTTCTTTGCTACCAATGTAGAGATTCTCTTGTTGGATAAGAGTCTCTTCTCTAGATTCTAGCTCGGCTTGGACACTCTCTAAATCCTCCATTAGCTTAGTGATGAATAATTTGGTATTTCCATCTAAATTTTTAGTTATTATGTTTATTTCTTCATCACTAGATTCATCATCACTAGAGCTATCACTAATATCACTACAAGAGATATCACTAGGAGGTGGAGGAGATTTGGCCTTCGATTTGGATTTTACCTTCTCACGCTTTGCCATGAGACAAATTTGAGGGGAGTAATAGTCATCATCGGACATGTTGTTGAAGAGCCTTGGAGTAGGGGATGACTTGTGAATAGCAATGGTTGCAACCTTCTCGTCCTCCTTACTTGTGCTCTCTCTAGTTGAGTCCCATTCATGTCCAATATGAGCCTATCCCATGTACTTCTTGCTCTTTCTATGGTCGGTCTTCTCCTCTTTCTTGTCCTTCTTGTATTTGTTATCCTTGATCTCATATGGACACTTGGCAATAAAGTGATCGGTGCTACCACAATTGTAGCATGTCCTCTTTTTTTGTTTGGAAAGTTTCTCTTCACTACCTTGTAGCCTTGCTTCTTTAGCCCCTTGTGAAACCTCTTCATAAAGAGAGCAACATCATCAACCTTCTCATATTGATCATCATCATTTTCACTTTCACTTGAAGATGATATGATTTTTACTCTTTCTTGGACTTGCTTGATTGCTTTAGGCTTGCTAGTTGAAGCTTGCTTGTTGATCTTGGACTTGCTTGTAGAGCCTTGCTTACTTGATTTGTTGGCCTTGAGAACTACATCCTTGATCTTGATGTCTTCTAGCTTTGCTTGCAATTCACCAAGCTTATTCCTCTCATTTGCTTCTTCTCTTTGCATGTCAAAGGTCAAGATCCTCCCAAGTACATCATTTGGTGTGAAGTACTCAAACTTCTTCTTGTCTCTAATTAGAGTCACTATGGTCTTATTTCTAGGTAAATAAGCCTCCAACATAATCTTGACAACTTTGTGATCATCTAGCTCATCACAACCATAGCCTCTAATCTTGCCCACCATTGTCATCAACCTATCAAACATTTTTTGTGGCCCCTCTCCATCCAAGATTACAAACCGGTTGAGCTTTGACATCAACAAATTAATTCTTGCCTTTCTCACTTTGTCAACCCCTTCATGTGCTAGGTGCAAAGTGTCCCATATTTTCTTGGCAACATCAACCCCAATCACTCTATTGTACTCATCACCATCCAAAGCACTACGCAACACACTTGTGGCTTGGCCATTGAGGTGAATGATTCTCATCTCCTCTAGTGTTGGGTTCTTGGGATCAACTGGTGGCTCAAATTCATTGTAAACAATCTCCCAAATGTCGGGGTGAAGACCTATAAGATAGGCTCTCATCAAGTGCTTCCACTTGGCAAAGTTAGTTCTATTGAAATAAGGTAGCTTGCCCACGGGCACATTGATGAAAGACCTCCAATCATGGTTAGTCATAGGTATAGAAGAATAGTTAAAGGATATGGCGGCATATTTGTTGTTGTTGGCTTTGCCCTTTCCTCTCTTCTCCTTCTTGTCCTCCTTCGACACTTGGTAGGACTCATCATCATCTACATTTTTGGAACTACATGATATGTCACTTGATGATACATTTGTTGCCTTCTCTTCTTCTTCCTTCTTCTTCCTAGCTTCTCTCCTCCTTCTTCTTGCTTCTCTTATGAGCTTTCTTTCTTCTTTTCTTTGCTCCTTGTCTTCTAACCGCTGCTTCTTCTTCTTCCTCTCTCTTGCTTCTCTTTTGAGCTTTCTTGCCTCCTTCCTTCTTCTCTCATTGTCATTGAGAGCTCTTTAGGCATCGGTAGCCTCAAGATGTGGTAGCGTGGTGTTGCTTGCTATTGATGCACTCAATTCGCTGCTGTCCATGTCAATATCTATTGGCTTCACGCCACTAGTTTCTCCTCCGGGCTCCATACCTCACGTGGTGAAGCACTCACGAGGTAACCAGCTCTGATACCACTTGTAGGATCTCTGGTTAGCCTAGAGGGGGGGGTGAATAGGCCTGTTAAAACAAACACTCAAACTTTTATCAAATTTAACCTATGGCACTGCCGCTCTAACCTCATGGCACTGTTGGACAGCGGCACTGCCGCACCTGCAGACAACTTCGAGTCACAGTTCAAAATCAGTGAATGTAAACTTGAATCAGAGAAATTTCTTAGCTTCCTGTAGGTATAAGATTCACAGATCGAGAGCTAGAAGTGGTAGGAACACAACACACAAGTAGATCGACCACAAAACCATAGAAAGCACCTCAACAACAATATGAAATGCACATGATGTACATCAAGCACAAGATGACACGATGATTTAACCTATGGTTCAGCTCACCACCAAGGCTTGCCTACGTCCACGTTGTTGAGGTTAGCCACTAAGGCTTAGAGCTTTGCAACCCTTCCTTGTTCTCAAGTCAAGATACTTAACTCTTGAGATAATGGGTGAGTTTACTAGCTTCAAGAGGTGGTTACAAACCTCCCAGGGCTGCCACACAAGTTGGCAAGCTCCTTGGGCGATGCTCTAGCCGGCTAGGAGCAAAGCTCCAAGAGTAATAAACACCCGCTGGCCAAAACATGAACCAAGTGCTCTTTTGAGTTGGAGAATCAAAGGATCTGCTCTCTAATTGAGTTTGGGACCTTTTTCTCTCAAGGATTGATGGGAAAATCAAGGAAGGATGCTTGGGAGCTCAAGGTATCCAATGGAGGAGAGTGAAGGACACTCTTCTG
The DNA here is from genome assembly GCF_019320115.1 of Miscanthus floridulus. Lineage (NCBI taxonomy): Eukaryota > Viridiplantae > Streptophyta > Magnoliopsida > Poales > Poaceae > Miscanthus > Miscanthus floridulus. The sequence goes on along the minus strand of NC_089586.1, from coordinate 21,236,802 downwards.
TTCTTGGACGAGCTGAATGAGTGGGAAAGAGAAGAGAGACATTGGGGAGGAAGGGGAAAGGTATAAGTACCCCTAGCCCCAACGATCACTTAAGTCATGGCAGTGCCGCGGCTCAAGTACGGTAGTGGCGCACTGCGACAGTGCCTCTCTCCAGGTGCGGCACTACCGTACCAGGTAAGACAGCAAGGGTAAGAGTGAAGTATTGGCCGTCATGGCTGAGTAACTGAGGATGTATGTGTAAGATTAAGCACTTGGTAGCACATGTTAGCTTAACCATTGTGCCCCCTTATAGTATGGCTTTTCTTATACTCAAATTCAAAATATAAAAGAATTTAAATCTCCTTTGAGTTTGTAGCCATCAACATTTGTAACTGGGGGCTCCTCCATTTCATGTAACATCTTCGAATATAGATTCTCTGCTTGTCATCTCGATAAATCTTATTAGTTCTCTAATTGCATGGTCATTATCACCAAAACCCACAATTAGGGCTTGATTGCACTTTCATACGTGTATAACCATGGCAACATGTGCAACACCAGATCTGCTTTTGAAACATCCAGATGAAACATTTGCAACATATGTCTGAAATAGATGAAACACTTGAAACATGCGCTTGAAATATGAGTGTATAGCCATTGCAACATATGTAACACACCAAGATCTATTTTTGAAACATTCAGATAAAACATTTGCAACATACGTTTGAAACACTTGAGACATAGGCTTGCAACATGCGCATTTTGTTATTGCAACATGTGCAATATCCCGATCTATTTTTGCAACACCCCGATATACTTTTGCCATATCGATATAAAACACTTGCAACAAACCTCTGAAACACCTTGAACACTTGAAATATACGTTGCAACATGCTCTTTCAGCGTAAACATCTTCTTGTTGCTTCACAAATGGAGGCTCGTCGGCGCATGGAGGTCACCTGTGTGCTCGCTGGCGGTGCGCGTAGAGGGCGGGTGGGTGGCGCATGGAGGTCATCAGTGAGCTTGTCGGCAACGCGGAGCTAGGCGGCGGCGCACAGAGGGCCAGGTGGGGCCGGCGGCGGCGGCGCAGAGTACGGGTGGGGCGGCGCGGGTGACGCAGAGAGTCGGTGTAGCGTTCGGATGTTAGACGCTCGGGTTAGAGCGTTTCCGTTAAACTAAAGTTTTTAAAGATTTTATATTTATATCTAATATAAAGTACTCCCTCAGTGCAAAAGAACAGAATTCTCGCTTTCTGAGAAGCCAATCACAACAAATATAAATAAAATTACTTAAATTTACGATGTGTGATGAGTATCACTAAATTAATTATGGGATATATTTTCATAATAAACTTATTTAAAGATATAAATGTTGATGTTTATTTTCGGTAGACCTAGAATTGTTTGAGTCATAAGGAAATGAGATTTATATTCCTTTTAGGATAGAGGAAGTATATGAACAAAACGAATCAATTCAATCATTTGCCAACTTTAGATGAAAGACTCTGGAGCTATGCCATACGAGACCAAAATAAACTAATTTATTTTGCCACAAAGTCATATGTTTGACTTGAGGTAGTATGTAATACTCTGTGTAGTTCCACATTTTTTTTGTTGTTTCATTCACACAAAGATATTTACTTTGAAGACACTGAGACAATATGTTTAACTGTAACTTTGACTATTAATAACTCAACTTGAGGTAGCGCAGCTCTCAAAATTTGCTTTAATAAAATTGTATATTCTTTGATTTTTTTATACATTGTAACTGAAATAGCCAAAGTTACATTTTTTATAGATAATCTAAAACGTCAAGAATTGTAGACTAGTGGAGTAATATAGTGTGATCAAGGTACTAAAGCAGTACTCTTCAGAAAAAAAAAGATACTTGTTGTTGTTGGTTATTCACCCTCTAAGTTGGAATGCGAATTTAGCACTTTGGAAGCATAACGTGCAACCGAAGGTCACCTTCAACGAACGGAAGCAGACAGGCAACTTTAGTGCAGAACAAATTCGTGGTTGGTTGCCCACGCATAGCATTTCCTTTTCCATCCATGCTAGACATCACAACATATATATAGCTAAAAAATAAGGCAAGCATTAGCACCATCGGTCGCCATTGTTCTTCAGAAAACAGGACACGAAAGGCAGATTCGATTCCCACTCGTTCTCTACCAGAAGGTTTCGTTCACTTCGCTGAAAAAACAAGCTAAAACATCATTCCAGCTGATTTGGTGTAAGAGAAAAACACTGTTTCAGCTAAAAAAACAAGCTGAAAAAGACGGATTATAAAAGAAGCAAACGGGACCGACAAGTGCTCCACATATGCCGCTCGATCGGTCGATCCAGACTATGAGCCACCAGGACAGGGCAATAATAATAATAATTAGCAACAGGATTGTCTTCATCGAAGATGGGAGCAAGCTAATTTTCGCCATCACAGCCCAATCAGAGCCGTGCGGCTTCGGAAATGGGCCGAAAAGGGCCTAGAAACCTCCGTCCGGCCCTCCGGCGCATTCTGCGACGGGCTTCAGTGACGTCGAAACGTGCCTTTCCAGGAATGAAAATTTCTGAACAATGCACCGAGCCACCGACCAAAGAAATGCTCGTCAGGTTTCAGTCATCGTCAGTTCGAATTGATGGGGGCAGAGTAGCTTTCCTCACTGCTTACTCTACTACCCAATGTTTCTGATTTTGAGTTTGCCCAACAAGCGCCAAGGGCTAGACAGATGCAGCAACATACTATATTTATATAACCAAAAAAAAAACCGAAAGATGTTGCAAGGTCTCGCTTTTTACCTTGTTCGGCCTGTTCGTGGTTGGTTTCTGGGCTGATTTGGGCTGACTGGTGCTGGTTTGTTGTGAGAGAAAAATACTATTGGCTGGCTGGTTTGGGCTGGCTGAAACCAACAAGCGAACAGGCTGGTTGTCTCATCTAACCCATCGCACTCAACGGTTTCGTTGGACACAACGTATCATAAGGCGCCATCAGCGGTTCATGTGGGCAAATTAATGGGTCTGTTTACTTCATGTTCCCATATGCCAAGTCAAGATTTGGCCATGACTAGTTTTAGGCAATGCTAGATTTTGATCCAGTACGAGATGTTTGGATTGGAACACTCAACTTGCTCGCTGCAGCTACTTCAGGTTGCGGCTGCGAGGAAACAACTACTACGTACTGTAGCTGCGATAAGCTGCAGCCGCCGCGAGCAAGGGCCTGCTGCAGCGCTGAAAAAAAGCCAGCCGCGCAGGCATTGTTTCACGATATTTTGAAACCGCGACTCCCGAATCTAGATTAGGGAACTGATAAAGTGATCATGTCATATTACACATCCCCAAAAAATCGCAGCAGGCTGATCTATCATTGCAGCCTCCAACGAACAACATCCCGTATATGGCCTTGTTTAGTTCCCTTCAAAATTTCAGTTTTTTCACTCTTTTTCTATCACATCAATTTTTAGCTGTTTGCATGGAGTATTAAATGTAGGTAAAAAAAATAACTAATTACACAGTTTAGTTGGAAATCACGAGATGAATCTTTTGAGCCTAGTTGGTCCACGATTGGACAATATTTATCAAATAAGACGAAAGTGGTACTATTCATCAGGTTGAAAAAACTTTCAATCTAAACGTGGCCTATGGCCTTGTTTAGTTTCCATCAAAATTCCAAGTTTTTTCACTCTCCCTCCATCACATCAATTTTTGGACGCTTGCATGGAGTATTAAATATATGTAAAAAAAATAACTAATTACACAGTTTAGTTGAAAATCACGAGATGAATCTTTTGAGCCTAGTTGATCCACGATTGGACAATATTTGCCAAATAAAACGAAAATGGTACTATTTATCAGGTTGAAAAAACTTTCGATCTAAACAAGGCCTATGTCGCCAAACTACAAAGCAAGCTAGGCTGCACATGCGAAGGGCATGACGGTTTTGTGCAGCGCAGGCGTCGTGCAAGTCTGGCGCACCGCCAATGCTTTAAGCACCAGCACGGAGCACCGCAGCGCCACGCTTTTGTTGATGTTTCAGCTGTGGAGGATCCAACGTCGCTTGGACGTGACAGCTGGTGCTGTCATCACTATTCACTGGTCACTGGAGCGATCAGATGGCTTCCCTCCGAAGGCAGGCGGTTGCGCCGATCAGAAAGACAGAGGCACCCACCAGCAGTGCGCTGAATCGCTCCTTCCCGCCAAGTGTCCCCGCGTCCTGCTCGCCACCCATCCCTGCCCCTCTTCTTCCAATTCATTCACGCGCCTCTCTCTACCTCCCTACCCGGCTCCCTCCCCCGATTCGGTCGGCGATTCCCCGTCCCACCAAACCGTCGCGCCTCCCAAATTCCCGTCGAATCCGAGCTCCTCAAGGCACCCGAGGCGGGGGCTCCCCAATCGCATCCCGACCCCGCGCGCCTGCGCACCGGTGAGCTCGATTCGCGACGTCGCCTCGATTTTATTTCCATTTTCCGTTAGCTTCGTCGATCTAGCGAGAGAGGGCGCGAGGTGCTTGTTTTGTTCCAATCCCCCCATTTTTGTGCGTGTCTTCGTGGTGGTGGTGGGTGTTAGTTGGTGTATAGATTTTTGTGGTTAGATTAGAATCGCGAGGTGCGCTGCCGCACGGGGGATGCTTGCCGCCTGCGCGTTGCTTCTGTTTGGTGGTGCCAATGTTTGGCTTGCCGCTGATGTTCTGGTGGTCTTACTGTTCGGCGGCGTGCGCGTGACGTAAGGTGTGGTGGGTATGATACTATCAGCCTGTTCGGGAGGCCGTATCGTATCGTGGATTATTTACTGCTGGGTGGTTTGGTGTGAGAGAAAAACACGGTTCTCGGCTGGAAATTTACGATCGTTTACGAGCGAGCGAACAGGATAGTCTTTTTTGTTTGTGCGTTTGTCGATGTCGCGAAGGTTTGGTGATGAATGTTCTGTTGTGGTCTGAGTCATTGATTACGAGGTGTCATGTGCATATCGAGCCATTTTGTTTTGGCCTAGTAGGACACCAATTCAAATTGAGGAGGCTGACCAGTTTACCATAGCTAGCATTGTCTCTGCATAGGTAGGCCAAATTTAGCGTGTAGCCCCGCTCCCTCTAATTGTTCAGGTTTCTGCGTGCCTCGCTAATTCTGCATGTTTTTGTTCCATAAGGGTGAGTTGAAATTTCGGTGTCATTTGTGTTCCTCCTGTATCTCTGGTTTTCCTAACTGTCAATTGATCGGTATCATGTTATGTTTATATATGTTTGTCGGATGATACCAACGAGTGTTTTCATCTGCAAGTGAATGCATGTTTTTTTTCTGGAGAAACGTGATTGCGCTGGATATCTGTTGATGAAATGATTGGATATTCTTTATATGTACAACTTGACATCAATAGTTTCCTGCTGAACATGTAAAACCCTTTTTCACCTTATATGTAAGTCCAGGACATAATGCAGATTGGGGCATGGGGTTTTGCTGTTTCACTTTTCCTAAATAATAAAGTAGGACCATATCTCATCTAAATTTCATTGTCTTTTCTGTTTTTCTTCCCAACAGCGAAGAAAACAAAGAACTACTGATAAGTACAAAATGGCTATAAGCTTCAAATACTGGGACGATTGCTTGGATCCAGAGGATATGAAATTAATGTAGCAGGATCCTATTGTAAGTAAAGAGTGGAATGATGCTGGGGAAGAGCAAGGACAGAAGGTTCATCTATCACGGGACCCTGATGGTGAGGCATATCTTACACAAACTGAAATGATGGTGAGTAGCTCTAGAATAATGAAATCACACTGAAACCTGCTAAATAAATGACCACTTTCCAACATGTTATTCCGCCTTTTCAACATTTCAAGTCTGTATCTGTTTGTTACTTGGTTCATTTGACCAAAACCAATAATTGTAATTGTGTAATGGCACTCAAAATTCCTCAAGAAGGCTATCTGTATCAGCCACCGAAATTTCACTCAAGTTTGCCGAACGTAAAGAAACTATCAACACTGTAAATTGAGTTGCCAGCCATATTGTAGTATTTTGCTATAGAGTTAAATGCACCAGCGGCCCTCGAACTTATAAGGGTGTGTCACATAGGTCCACGAACTCGGAAAATACACTTTTGGGTCCTTAAACTTGTGAAGTGGTGGATTGCAGGTCCATATAATACACGTAGGCATTTCTAGTTGACATGGCAAGACAGCGTGTCATGTGTTTTTACATTTAACCCCTCTAATTTTCTCTTCTTGTCACGTCATAGCCCATGACCAGCACGGCGTGGTTCAAAGACGTCCCGCAGGCCTAGTGAAGACACTGGGCGCTGCTGTGGCGTGCAAGCAAAGCTCGGCCTCAACAAGTTCTTCGACTTGACTGTGGACGAGTTCACCGGCACCTTGCCCGAAGTCGACGACCAGCAGGACGTCGCCGGTAGCCTCGCCAGTGGCAGCACGTCCAGGTCCAATAAACAGCCGCCTGTCCCGCCAGGGGCGTGCTCTCCGCATGTGTGAATGAGTCATTCAAAGACGCGTTCGAATACACCATCAACCAGGTGTTAATCGTAGACTAGTGCGGCAAGGCTCCGAACTACCCTAGCTACGTTGCCAGGCAGGAGTCATGCAGATTCGCATGCGTGCATCCATGCATCAAGCACTGCGTTGTTTGCGCTGTTCTTCGTGATTGTGCATGCACTTGCACTGCCGGTGGTGAAGATCGACGACAAGTACCAGGGCAAGTGGGCAACTAGGATGACAAGGCCGCGCTGATGATGGAGCACTCTCTGCACGAGTGCTCCTGCTCCTGGACAGTGCGTGCAGCTGGTACAGCATGGCCTGATCGCTGGAGGCATGGAGCCCAGCAGGTTCGTGTTGTCTGACACTGTTCTTGCAGACACTGTGGCGAGCGGCAGCGCCGGAGGCGTCCACACCATAGAGGCGCTAGATCGCTAAGACGACGAAAGTCGTGGCCATGCCGAGCGTACAGGTGAAGCGTTGCTCGACGAGCACCTGCACAACCAATGAGTGCGCGTGCGGCCACGAGGCCAGCGTCGGCACATAGGACGCTGTCGAGCGTGGCTAGCGCCTTCTCGCTCGTGGCCCAGTCAGCTTCGACGAGGACCTCCAAGAGGATTGGCATCGCGCGCGGAACTCAGCTCCACGAATGTTGACAAGCATGTCGCACATGCCCAAGGTCCTAAGATGTGTGTCCATTGACTGATGACGCGAGCTCGCCAAGCATGACAGCGCGCTTTCCTACCGCTGGAAGCTCGCCGTGGGACTGGGACATGACCGAGAGATGCAAGCGGGGTGGGCCGCGGACAGCCCGTACCACGTCGTGCTGGCTGCCAATATTTTTTTGTGGGTTGTGCGCTGACGAGGTCGCCCTGATGATGGAGCAGGGGGTGCTCGGGTAGCCGGTGTCCGTCCGCATCAACGCCGGCAGCAGCGCCGTCTAGGGTTCAAGGGCCTGCGGGACGTCTCTGAACCACGCCGTGTTGGTCATGGGCTAAGATGTGAGAGGAAGAGAAAATTAGAGGGGTTAAATATAAAAACACATGTCACGCTGTCATACCACGTCAGCTAGAAGTGCCTACGTGTATTATATGGACCTGCGGTGCACCATTTGACAAATTTAGGGACCTAAAAGTGTATTTTCGAGTTCGTGGACCTAAGTGACACACCCTTACAAGTTCGAGGGCCGTCGGTGCATTTAACTCTTTGCTATATTTAACAAAGTGGTTACCGATTAAATCACTAGTTAGGAGTATTTAGTGCAAATCTACTTGAATTAAGTTTGCTAAGGCACTAAGCTATGAAAATAGACAGTAAAGGTTCTTCTATATTCTAAGTTCTGTCTGTTGTTTATGCAGCTGTGGCTTTGAATTGATTCTTTTGTGCATCCATTGATTCTTTCAGGCAGTGGCGGCAATTACCGTTCATAGACATTTCAAATCTCAGCTAGACCCGGTATGCAGTATTAGTTCTATTTCTTTATGTTCAACAAGTAGTTGCACTTCCCTTTTTTCTCTGTAGTCTCACGTCCAACAGTGAGTACAACTTCATGTTAACTTATTGTCATGATGCTGTGATGGTTCTCTAGAGTCTGAAGATAATACTAAACAAATAATGTGAAGCAAAGTGGTGATAGTTAGGAGGCGTGTAAATATCTTATGCGTCTAAGAGACTAAATGGAAGGGGCAGAAGGCGAAGGAGGTGGACAATACCGGCTTCAAGCTCTGGTACACATGGACAACTTCAAATAAAAATAGAGTAGGAGTTTTGATTGATAAGAGCCTCAAGGATGGTGTGGTGGACGTGAGAAGGCAAGGAGATAGGATCATCTTAGTTAAACTTGTCATTAGTGATATGGTCTTAAACGTAATTAGTGCGTAGGCCCCCAAGTAGGCCATAATGAGAGTGCTAAGTGGCTTTTCTGGGAAGACTTAGATCGCTTGATTAGAGCTGTCCCTAATAGCGAGAAGCTCTTTTAGGAGGTGATCTTAATGGACATGTAGGTACATCAAGTGCAGGTTTCGAGGCGGTTTATGGAAGTTTCGGATATGGTAGTAGGAACCAGAAGGGAGAGGAAGTCTTAGACTTCGCCATAGCTTTTGATCTGGTGATAGCTAACACTTTCTTCCGTAAGAGGCAGTCCCATTTAGTGACCTTTAGTAGCAGCCAGTACTCTAGTCAAATCGACTTTGTCCTTACAAGGAGGGATAAACAAACATGCGTGGACCGTAAGGTGATACCTGAAGAATGTGTGGTCACTCAACACAAGCTGGTGGTGGCTGACTTCCGCTTTTAGGTGCAAGCTCGTGGGAACAAACAAGATAGGGTTGCTAGAACGAAGTGGTGGAAGTTAGAAGGGGAGGCATCAAAGGTCTTTAAGGAAAAGGTCATTGGAGAGGGCCCTTGGAATGATGAAGGCGATGCAAACAACATGTGGGAGAAGATGGCAACATGCGTTCGGAAGGTTGCTTCAGAGGTGCTTGAAGTGACCAAAGAGAGCGGATGCGACTCGAAAGACACTTGGTGGTGGAATGAAGATGTGCAAAGGCTACTAAGGAAAAGAAGGAGTACTATAAGCGCTTGTATCATGACAGGTGTGCAAACAACATAGAGAAGTACAAGGTGGCAAAGAAGACTGCAAAACGAGCGGTGAGTGAGGCAAAGGAGCGGGCCTATGAGGACCTTTACCGACGTTTGAGTATGAAGGAAGGAGAGAAGGATATTTATAGGATGACTAGGGCTCGCGATAGGAAGACAAGGGACTTCAACCAAGTCAAGTGCATAAAGGATGAGAGAGAGCAACTCTTGGTGAAGGAGGATAAGACCAGACATAGATGGCAAGAGTATTTTAATAAATTGTTCAATGGTGAGAACGAGAACACCACCGTTCAGCTGGACAACTCATTTGATGACACTAACAGGCGTTTTGTGTGGAGGATTCAAGAATCGAAGGTCAGGGAAGCCTTCAAAAGGTTGAAAGGGGGCAAAGCGATGGGCCCTAATGATATCCCAATCAAGGTGTTGAGATGTCTCGGGGATATAGCTATAGTATGGCTAACTAAGATGTTCAACAATATCTTTCGATCGAACAAGATGCCTGATGAGTGTAAAAGAAGCATATTGGTACCAATCTACAAGAACAAGTGAGATATCCAAAGTTGTACTAATTATCAGAGAATTAAGTTGATGCGCCACACTATGAAGTTATGGGAGAGAGTCATCGAGCAGTGCCTGCGAGGAACGACGCAGATATCAACAAATCAATTTAGTTTCATGTCTGGAAGGTCAACCACAGAAGCAATCTTCTTAATAAGACATGTTAAGGAGAGATTTAGAGAGTAGAAGAAGGACCTCCACTTGCTTTTCATTGACTTGGAGAAGGCTTATGACAAGATACCAAGAAATATTATGTGGTGGTCTTTGGACAAACATAAAGTCCCATCAAACTACGTGACCCTCATTAAGGACATGTACAATAATGTTGTGACTAGTGTTCGAATAAATGATGGTACCACATATTACTTCCCGATTAAAATTGGACTTCATCAAGGGTCAGCCTTAAACCCGTATCTCTTCGCCTTGGTAATGGATGAGGTTACCAGGAACATACAAGGGAATATCCCTTGGTGTATGTTGTTCGCTGATGATGTAGTGTTAGTGGACGAAAGCCAGGCGGGAGTAAATAGAAAACTAGAGTTATGGCGGCAGACCCTTGAGTCTAAAGGTTTTAGATTGAGCAGAACTAAAACCGAATACATGAGATGCGACTTTGGTGGAGTTGTACAGGAGGAGGGAGATGTGAGTTTGGAAGATCAAGTAGTGCCTAAGAAGGATACCTTTCGATATCTGGGATCAATGCTACAGAGGGATGGAGATATTGATGCAGACGTTAGCCATAGAATCAAAGCAGGGTGGATCAAGTAGCGACAAGCTTCTCACATTCTCTGTGACAAGAGGGTACCACAAAAGCTAAAAGGCAAGTTCTATAGAACGTCGATTATACCGGCTATGTTGTATGGAGCAGAATATTGGCCTACAAAGATTCGACATGTTCAACAACCGAGTGTTGCAGAAATGCGTATGTTGCGATGGATTTGCGGTCACACAAGAATGGACCGAGTTCGAAATGATGATATACATCATCACGTAGAGGTAGCACCAATTGAAGAAAAGCTTATCCAACATCGGTTGAGGTATTTTGGCCATGTCCAAAGGAGACCTCCAGAGGCATCAATGCATTGTGGAGTTCTAAGCCAAGCTAATAATATGAGGAGAGGTAGAGAAAGACCGAAATTGACATGAGGGAGGCAATAAAAAAGATATTTAAAAGCTTGGGATATACCTAGAGATATATGTTTGAATAGGAGTACTTAGAAAGCAGATATTGAAGTGCCTAAACCGTGACTTGGGGCTCTTGGTGGGTTTCAACTCTAGCCTACCCCAACTTGCTTGGGACTGAAGTGGTGATATGTTCACCAATCTTGTTATCGGTAGGTATCATTGTGGACTTGCTGAGTATGGTCTTGCTTCTTGTGCAGTATATGAGAAGTGCACTTGCTGAAATTGCAAGTGGAAGGGGACTCTTTGTAGATACTTATGATCGTAAGACTAAAGAAACCAAAGTTGGCATAATGCAGGTGGCACCTGAAGTTGCTCAATGGCTTGGAAGGTAATCATGAAACCTTATTAGCACAATTTAGCAACTATCTTTGTCTTCTATGTTCTGAAGCTACATTTATCATTTTCCATGTTTTCAAGGGAACTAGGTTACAAGAGTTATGACATCGAAGATAATACTAATTTTCTGTACTGGCCTCTTGTAAATGTCTACTTTGGAGCTGCTTATGCAAAATGGCTCTTCTCTTGTGATGACAAGTATGCATTTTTACTTGGCACTGTATGTTTTACTGATATTATCATCTCTGATATTTCAGCAGTTAATAAACAATTATATTACAAAATGCTGCAGACAAAGAACTGAAGAATTTGTTGTTAGAGCATATAAGGGTGGCAAAAAGAAGGCTGCTCACAAATCAACTTCCCCTATCTTCCAGCGTTATCTTTATGTGAAAGAGAACTTGTTGTCTATGAGGTTTCTTTCTTAATACTTTAGTTCTATATCACGTATCTAACTCACTTATGGTTTTCAGTAATGTTCCTTACCTAAATTTATTTCTCTTAGCACTTGTGGCATGTGGAGGAGGAGTACCTGTTTTACAGAGCTTGATTTATTATGAGATTAGTAAACTCAAGCTGGGAGAAGATCCCTCGATCATCCAACATAGCTGGGGCCTAAGCAAAAATCTGACATGGTTGACAGGGTTTAAGAATTAAGAGTGCAGTAGGATTCATGTCCAAGTTCAAACTATTATAATATTTGAGTTCATAAAAAACAATTGCACTTAAGCATTAATGCTGCTATCTAACTAGACATCAAGATCATTTCTGTACATCTGACATGCTAAAGTATTAATCTAATGAACTAAGCAGTTTTGTAAGAAGCAACTTCTGTTTTTGCGATGACTGTATGGTGACTACTAACATATTCAGAACATCAGCCTCCATTCTACATGGACTGTATGCCATCTAAAATCTTCCTTTATGGCCATAAAACTCCCTACATCTCATTACATATTCATTCAGGTCAACACAATAGAAACTACACAGCAAATTAAAGTCCAGATGCTGTTCTTTTGCAGATAAAGATATGTTTTCTTTTTGAAGTTTGAACCTATACCTCAAATTCATCTGTGCACTTTCATACATTTCCTTTGGAAGTTTGCCCCAGTTGAAATATTGTTTCTCACTTTTTTTTGCAGACAACCAGAAATTTGCCACGAGCTTACTCCTGACCTAGAAAATTTGTCAAGCGCAGGTTAGATTTTGCTTTTTTGCTATTTATATTTTCTATATTTTCTTGACTGAGATGCACCCCACTTAAAAAAGAACAGCTTATAACTTGACATGATTTTTGAGTCAGAAGCACAGTAGATATATTGGGATTCCAAGGTATCAGAGGCTGATATGGATGCAATGTGGAAACATCCGGATGTATATAAGGAGTGGATAAAATCTTGTGAGAGACGTGGAAATGTACGATTCTCCCATGATGCAAAGCACAGGCCTTACCTTTCTCGCGTGGAGGTGAAGGTAAATAGGATTATAAATATTTGCAATAGCTTCTCTACTTATGTTCTAAAATCTTGAGTATCATATGTTCTTCTATAAATAGCATATGTTTTTGCATAGAGTTACAGCCTTCTGCTTGTACATACATTTCCCCCTTTTTTGGTCTGAAAAGAAAAGAAAAACTCTTGGGAGTAGAGCTTCCATACCAGTTGAGGGTTGCAACTACCAACTCCTGCACAGCTTCTTTTGATTACGCTACTAACAATCAATGTTTCAAAAACCGCTAGTTGCTAGCCAGGCTGTTAGATTCCACCTAGCGCCCAGGCATTCTAGGCAGCTGTTGTATTCTTTTCAGTTCAGTTGAAGTCCCTTAAATAAAGGGATATGAAATATTACAACTAATTTGTCATTTATCATGCACCTATGAGTTCCATGACCATAAGTTTTTTATCGTAAAATACAGCAGGGGAAACCCCCACTGTGAGATTTTATAAATATAAAAGGGTAAGAATTGTACAGGGAAACAAGCACAACAAAAACCACCCAAGAGGCTGGGAGAGCCACTTGACAACCAGAAAATGAAGAAAAGGCATCTATACAAAGGAGTAAAGAGGAGCGTTTGTCCTCAGACATCCTAAGAGCTTGCAGTCTAGCCTCGTCTAAGAAGGAGCATTTCCAGGAGGAGAAAGAAGGCCATCCTCTGTCAAAAATAAAGTTGTTTCGCTGCTTCCATATGTGCTAGGAAGCAATGATGAAGATCTCCATGAAGAAGGGATTCTAGTATTGTTGTTTTGACTGCATCATCATTTGGAAGAAATCACTTTGGAAGTTCCTGTGCATATTCAAGTGATGCCAGCAGGCCTGACTGAAAGGGCAACTGAAGAAGAGATGAAAAGCAGTTTCCTCAACATTGTGATTACAGAGAACACAGTTGTAGTTGTTGCCCTCTGAAAGCATCTAGGCCCCTAGTTGGGTTTCGGTGATTAATGACAATACTTGATTACTGTGACTAACGTGTGTTTTACAGAAACAATTGAGTTAGGTCATGGTAATGGAGATCGATTGGGCAATCATGGTTGTCATGCCCCTACGATGAAAATTGTTTCGGTTTTCAAAGGATGGACGACAAGGTTAAGGATGAACTAGTTCTAAGTGTCGATTGGAGTTGGAGAGGCACTTAAAGTAGTTTAGGACTTTATTTTTCCTTTGGCCGTACTATTAAGGGGGGTATGAACGGGTAGCTTGACCTAGGTGAGTCTAGTGAGTTAGGTGTGGTGCACACTTGTTAAAACTAGCACTAGATAGCTCCACAACAGCCCTTTGATCCAATGGAGCAAACTTCATTCACATATGTTTGAGAGTTGAAAGTGAATGGAGGGTCAAATACTGACCGAACGCTGGCTCCGGTGTGACCGGACGTTGGCTCAGGGTCCGGTCAGTTCATTTGACCAAGGTGAAAGTGTCTGGAAGTGACCGGACGCTGCGAGGTCATGGTACCGGACGCTGAGGGCCAGCGTCCGGTCGACTCTAGTAAGGTCCCAAAGAGGGAGAATCTTGATCGGACGCGTCCGGTCAATGCTGACCGGACGCTGATCAGGTTTCAGCTACTGATCGGACGCTGCTCAGCAAGTGACCGGACTCTAGGGGTCCAGCGTCCGGTCGACATCATTAAGGTTCCAGTGAGGGGGAAACGTGACCGGACGCGTCCGGTCAACTCATAACCACTGGAGCTCAGGGTATACTGATCGGTGCGTCCGGTCAACATGACCGGCGCGTCCGGTCACCCCGCAGAGACATATAACGGTTCGTTTTTCAGCCGGTGTTATAAATACAACCTCCACTCGTGTGTGGAGGTACTTTTGCTCATTCTAACAGTTGAGAAACACCTTAGAGAGTGCCAAGAAGAGCAAGGTCCTTGTGAGGTGATTGAGATTTGAGAATCCCAAAGAAAGCCCTCATTAGTGAAGATCAAGAGTAGCAAAGTGTGCATCCACCTTCTTATTAGGCTTGTCGTGGTCAAGTGAGAGTTCGTGCTTGTTACTCTTGGTGATCGCCATCACCTAGATGGCTTGGTGGTGATTAGGAGTTTGGTGATCACCCGGCGGAGCTTGTGGGTGACCCAACTCACATTGTGAGCGGTTGTGGGTGATTCACCACGACGGAGTGTCGAAGAATCAACCCATAGAGAGCACTTGATCCTTGCGCGGATCAAGGGGGAGCCACACCCTTGCGCGGGTGCTCCAACGAGGACTAGTGGGGAGTGGTGACTCTCCGATACCTCGGCGAAACATCGCCGTGTTTCTCCCTTTTTATTTACTTTGAGCAATTCAATTTATGTCTTTACATTCTTAGAATTGCCATTATAGATTAGGATTGGAACTTAAGTTGCAAGTCTTTTGTGTGGTAGAACAATTAGAAACACTTTCTAGGCACAAGGGGTTAATTGGGCTAACCATAGGATTTAATTATTGCAAAGAAATTTAGAATCAGTCCAATTCACCCCCTCTTGGGCATCTTGATCCTTTCAATTGGTATCAAAGCCTCGTGCTCACGTATTTAGGCTTAACCGCCTAGAGCAAGATGTCTCACGGGGATGGACCTCCTCCTATCTTTGAGGAAGATGACTTTCCTTATTAGAAAATTCACATGGAGGCGTATCTAGAGGCTCTAGATGTTGGTATACTTAGAGCCGCCTCACAAGGCTTCCCAAAACCTCGGGATGCTACTAACCTACAAGGCGATGAGGTAAATTACAAGAAGTGGAATACAAAGGCTCGAAACACCATCTTTAGAGGCCTTTGCAAAGATGTGTTCAATCGGGTAAGGAACCACAAAGACGCCCACACACTATGGTCGGACGTTTGTGCGCTCCATGAGGGAACTAAGAGTGAGCGTGAGGAACGCTATCATCTTGTCATGACAAAGCTCAACTGTTTTGAAATGCTTTCTAAAGAATGTGCTAATGAAATGTATTCACGTTTGAATGTTCTTGTAGAGGAAGTCAATGGGCTTGGACTCACTCAAATGCAACCATCCGATGTTCTAAGAAAGATCTTGAGTGTCCTCCCCATTGACAAATATGGGCATATTGTGACCGTGCTACATCAAGGTGATCTTTCCACCGCTACACCGACACAAATCTTGGGAAAGATCAATGCTCATGAGATGTACATGCACATCACACCACAAGATGTCTCATCCTCTACCAAGAAGAAAGATAAGGACTTAGCATTCAAAGCTAGTCAAGAGAAGGGCAAGGCAAGACTTGAGTATGAGAGCTCAAGTGATGATGAAGTTGATGATGAAAGTCTTGCTCTCATGGTGAAGAAGATCGTCAAGATGCTAAAGAAGCTCAACAAGAGTGACATCAAGTTTGATGGCAAGAAGAAGTTCTTCACTAGCTCTAGAAGGAAGCCAATCTCCGAAATGCATTGCTACAACTGTGGAGAACTTGGTCATCTAGCTCACCAATGCACAAAGCCCAAGAAAGACAAGTTCAAGAACAAGAACAAGGGCAAGAAAGATGACTCAAGCAATGAAGAGGATGATGAGAAGAAAAAGAACAAGCCATACAAAAAGAGAGATGGCAAGAAGAACTTCCACAAGAAGAAGAAGAGTGGAAAGGCTTACATTGTCGGTGATTGGCTCACGGACATTGATTCATCTAGTGGATCATCCGATGATGATAGTGACAACGAGAAGGTGGCCGCCATTGCTATTGACTCATCATCTTCACCGCCACCACCGCCATCATCTTCTACACATCTATGCCTTATGGCCAAAGGTGAACGAAAGGTATCTCATGATGATGATAGTAGTGGTGGTGATCATGCTCATAATGATGATAGTGATAGTGATAGCGATGATGATGAATATGAGTCACCTACTTATGATGATCTTGCTAAATTGCTAAAGAAATACACTAAGATCATTATAAAAACTAGAGCTAAAAATGAAAAGCTTGAGATTAAGAATGATTCTCTTTTAGCTAAATGTGAGATAGCCGAAAAGGCTAGTGTTAAGCTTAGAGGAGCAAATGATGCTATGTCATCCAAACTCAAGGAGCTCAAATCTTCTAAAAAAAAGCTTAAAGATAAACATGATAAACTTGAGTGGGTGCACAAAAAGCTCATCACTAGTCATAATAAGCTAAAAGATGAATATACTACTCTCAAGATTAATCATGACAATCTTGTTATTGCTCAAGAATTTTTACCCAATGAGCCACATGATGCTACTAACAATGTTGTTAAGATTGATATAGCTACATCATGTGATGATTTAATTGATGAGAGCATTGAGCAAGGATCTAGTGGCAAAGGCAAGCAAGTGATTGAGTGCAATGACTATGATGAGTATGTCAAGCTCAAGCATGACAATGAAAAGCTAAAGAAAGAGTTTGAAGAGTTCAAAATCCACAACACCATTATGCTAGAAAATCTTGATCATGATGGTGACTTATTCTTGAGAATGAGAAGCTAAAAGAAGAAAACCAGAAACTCAAGGAAGAGAGAAACAATGTTGCACTCAAGGAAGATAAAAGTAGTGATGCACTCAAGGAAGAGAACAAGAAGCTCAAGTTGGAAAAAGAGCATCTTAAGATTGGATTGAGCAAGTTCATTAGAGGCAAGTATCTTCAAAGTGAGCTTCTAATGAACACCGCCATGAAGATGGATAGAAGTGGCATTGGGTACATGGCAAACAAAGAGAAGAAGGCTCAAGCTCAACAGCAACAATCAAAGCCAAAGCCAAAGCCAAAGAGATGTTTTGAGTGTGGACAAGAAGGTCACTTTGCTCATGAGTGTCAAACTCCACCACCACAACCCTTGCCCAAGCATGCTAGACCCTTTGCCTTCAATGCTCACTACATGCTTAGAAAGAATTCTAGTGAAAAGATGAAAGTGATGTTCTTAGGTCCTTCCAACAAGAATAGGCCTAAGAAAATTTGGGTTGCAAAGTCACTTGTTGAGAAGGTGAAGGGTCCTCAACAAGTTTGGGTTCCTAAAGCTTGATCTCTTGTGTGTAGGTGAACTACAAGACCGGTGGAAGTCATTGGGTTATTGATAGTGGTTGCACACAACATATGACCGGTGATCCTCGTATGTTCATCTCACTAGATGAAGAAGTAGATGGGCAAGAAAGAATCACATTTGGAGATAACTCAAAGGGCAAGGTTAAAGGATTGGGCAAAGTGGTAATATCAAATGGTCATTCCGTCTCCAATGTGCTATATGTTGCTTCATTGAGTTTTAACTTGCTATCCGTTGGACAATTGTGTGATCTTAGCTTTCAATGCTTGTTTACCGAGAAGGAGGTTGTTGTATCCAAGAAAGATGATGATCATATGATATTTAAAGGATTTAGATACAACAACCTATATCTAGTGGACTTCGCCTCCAAATATGCAAACTTGAAGATATGCCTATTCACCAAAACAACACTTGGGTGGCTATGGCATAGAAGACTTGCTCATGTTGGGATGAGCTCACTCAAGAAGCTTATGAAGAATGATTTGGTGAGAGGGTTGAAGGATGTGAAGTTTAAGAAGGACAAGCTTTGTAGTGCATGTCAAGCCGACAAGCAAGTTACAAATACCCATCCAACTAAAGCTTTCATGTCAACCACAAGAGTGCTAGAACTTCTTCACATGGATTTATTTGGACCAACAATATATAAGAGTTTGGGAGAAAATCTTTATTGTCTTGTGATTGTTGATGATTATTCAAGGTATACATGGGTATTCTTCCTTCATGACAAATCCAAAGTTGCATCTTGTTTCAAGAAGTTTGCCAAGAGAGCACAAAATGAATTTGAAGTGAAGCTCAAGAAGATAAGAAGTGACAATAGGAAATAATTTGACAACACAAACATAGAAGCTTATTATGATGAAGTTGGAATTAAACATGAGGTCTCCGTAACATATACTCCTTAACAAAATGGTGTAGTTGAGAGGAAGAACCGGACATTGATCACTCTTACAAGAACAATGCTTGATGAGTACAACACCCCCGAAGCTCTATGGGCGGAAGCAATCAACACCACATGCTATGCATCAAACCGCTTATTCCTTCAAAAGTTTCTTGGCAAGACATCTTATGAGTTGCTCAATGGGAAGAAGCCGGACGTCTCCTTCTTTAGGGTGTTTGGTTGCAAATGCTACATCTACAAGAAGCAGCAACACCTAGGGAAGTTTCAAAGACGTTGTGATATTGATTTTCTTGTTGGTTACTCATCAAAGTCCAAAACATATAGAGTATTTAATCATGCCACCGGCTTGGTTGAAGAAACATATGATGTGGAATTTGATGAATCTAACGGCTCCTAAGGAGCACATGAGAATCTTGATGGTGTAGGTGATGAACCATTGAGGGAGGCTATAAAGAACATTCCGGTTGGAGACATCAAGCCTAAAGATGATGTATAAGTGATTGATCCAACTTCTTCATCAAGTATGCCATAAGATGGTGAAAAGGATGGGAGAGTAGAAAATGAAGACACTCATGTCTCCCATGAACAAATGGTGGTACAAGCACAAGATGTTGATGCTCCATAACCTCCCCCTCAAGTGGTCCATAGAAGAAATACACCTCTACTTCAAGATCATCCACAAGATCTCATCATAGGGAGTCCATTAAAGGGTGTAATGACTCGATCTCAAAAACTTGCTTCATTTATTGCTCATCACTCTTTTGTCTCTTGCTTTGGGCCTACTAAGGTAGAAGAAGCTCTTCAACATCTGGATTGGATAAATGACATGCATGAAGAGTTGAACAACTTCACTCGCAATGAAGTTTGGACTCTTAAAGAGCGGCCAAAAGGTGCAAGAGTCATTGGAACAAAGTGGGTGTTCCGAAACAAGCAAGATGATCAAGGTGTTGTTGTGAGAAACAAGGCAAGACTAGTTGCAAAGGGGTTCTCTTAAGTTGAAGGTTTGGATTTTGGAGAGACCTTTGCCCCGGTTGTAAGATTAGAAGCCATTCGTATCCTCCTTACATATGCATCACATCATGAAATAAAACTTTATCAAATGGATGTGAAAAGTGCATTTTTAAATGGCTTTATTAATAAACTAGTCTATGTTGATCAACCTCCCGGGTTTAAAGACCCTTGATATCCTAATCATATTTATAGGTTGTCCAAGGCACTATATGGGCTTAAGCAAGCCCCAAGAGCTTGGTATGAGCGCCTTCGGGACTTCCTCATTGAGAAGGGTTTTACCATTGGGAAGGTCGACACAACACTATTTATCAAGAAGCTTGATGGGTATATCTTCATTTGTCAAGTGTATGTTGATGATATCATCTTTGGATCATCAAATAAAGATTCATGCAAAGAATTTGGTGAATTGATGTCGAAGGAGATCGAGATGTCAATGATTGGAGAGCTTATATTCTTTCTTGGTTTTCAAGTCAAGCAAATGAGAGAAGGGATTTTCATCTCTCAAGAGAAATATACTAATGATCTTCTCAAGAGATTCAAGATGGATGAATGTAAGCCAATTAAGACTCTAATGCCAACTAATGGACATCTCAACCTAGATGAGGGAGGTAACCCGGTTGATCAAACTCTCTATCGTTATATGATTGGTAGCTTGTTATATTTGACCGCATCTAGGCTCGACATCATGTTTAGTGTGTGTATGTGTGCTAGATTTCAAGCTAATCCTAAGGAAACTCATTTAATTGCCGTAAAAAGAATCCTTAGGTTCTTAAGCACACACCAAGCATTGGCCTTTGGTATCCCAAAGGAGCTATATTTGAATTAGTTGGCTATTTCGATTTGGATTATGCCGGTTGCAAAGTTGATAGAAAGAGCACATCCGGAGGGTGCCATTTGCTTGGTAGATCACTTGTGTCTTGGTCCTCCAAGAAATAAAATAGTGTGGCTTTGTCCACCGCCGAAGCGGAATACATTGCCGTGGGTGCTTGTTGTGCACAAATACTTTACATGAAACAAACTTTGCTAGACTATGGTGTAGTTCTAGATAAAGTACCACTTTGTGCGACAATGAAAGTGCGGTAAAATTTGCAAATAATCCGGTTCAACACTCTCGCACCAAGCACATAGATATCCGCCATCACTTTCTTAGAGATCATGTTGCTAAAAATAATATATCACTAGAAGGTGTAAGGACCGAGGATCAATTGGCGGATATCTTCACTAAACCGCTAGATGAGGCAATATTTTGTAGATTGCGGAATGAACTCAATGTGCTTGACTTTAGTAACTTCACTAAAAATTGAGCTTGTGTTGTCCTTTGCATTGCATTGTAATATACAACATGTTTAATGCTTTATAATGCATATAGGGCTTGTCTAACATGGTTAAGATAACCGCCGTAAAGCGTGTGAAGAAGCTTAACCTTGGATCAAACTTGACAAGCAACTAGATTTACTTTCACGTATTGCATTGCATATGCATGATTGTTGTTTGTCGTTTGTCTTCAAATTGCCCTCTTATTGTCTAATTTCTTAAAAAGAATTATAGCCTAAGGCAAAATATTTTGAAAAACTTGAGGGTTTGAGAGAGGTCACTTACATCAGTCCCAATTGGTGTTTATTTGGATCTTATTTGAGTTGGGACTTGATTAGGAACAGGCAGCGCGAAGGACTTTGAAGATTCGCTGAAGAAAAAGTGACCGGACGCTGCATCGGACTTTGATGTCCAGCGTCCGGTCAGTTCACAGGAGGTGAACAGCTGCCGAGCAGGAGTGACCAGACACTGAAACCGTGTTTTCCAGCGTCCGGTCAGAAGGAGCTTCAGCGTCCGATCGATCATGAAGACATCAAGGCTAGGTGACCGGACTCTGGCTGCGTCCGGTCGGTGTCCACCGGACGTGTCCGGTCGTGATTCCATAGGAATTGGACCTCTCTGGAATCGACCGGACGCTGGGTGGTAGCATCTGGTCGCTGCCACCGGAGCGTCCGGTCAGTATATTTCGTGTGGTTTCAGGACTCTTCTCTGTTTCCTTTTCTGATCCACTGGGGGACCCTCATATAATTCACGTGCGCGCCGTACCTTGACCTAATCCTCTCTCTCGCCGCGCTGACATCGCCGTTCCAATCGCCATGCCCTGCCCGCGCCACCTCCAGAGCTCGCCTCCATCGCCGTGCTTCACGCTCCCGAGCGTCACTGCGCCCTTGCCTTCCACGCCGTCGCATCGCCCTGCCCGCGCATCGCCGCCGCGCCTTGCGCGCTGTCCGTGCTCGGTGCTACGCCCTACTCGCCGCCCGTAGCTTCCAGCGCCGCCGTCTGTAGCTGTCCCCCACGTCGAGCCAGAGCCACTGTGCTCCTCACCAGCGCCGCCGCCTGCAGCGCCTCCCCATGCCTCTCTGCTCCCCACTGTCGCGCAACCCTAACGCCGTCGTTGAGCCCCTGTTCCAGTGCCCTAGCTACTGCTACCCTCGGCCGTCGATTCACCGCATCGCATTGCCGATCCTCGCCGACCAGCAACCCTAGCCGATTCGATGTCCCCCGATCCGTTTCTCCTCTTGCTGTTTCGCCGGTTCGTCAGGTAGCAAGCCCCGTGTTTCAATTTCGTATCTAAATTGCTTGCTTCCTAGAGTTTCACATCTTTAGATATATTGTATTTATTTGTATATCCTTTCTATTCCATCGTGCAGCGAGCCGGTTCCGTTGAGGTGTTAGTGACAGTTGTCAGTCAACTCGGGGCCAAGCTCGCGAGTACGGAACGAGGCCAAGCCTCAAGTGTCAGCGACAATTGTTTCTTTGTCAGGGGCAGTTGATTCTTCTCTGATCTTTCAGATGGCTCGTACGAAGAATGTTGGAGGTGGTCCCGGTGATGAGGATCCGAGACCCCGCCTCGCCAGCCTGCAAACCTAAAGGCAAGGCAACCAAGAAGCTGACAGTCAGGAAGCGCAAGTATCCAGATGCAGATACAGCGAGAGCCGCCGCAGTTGCAGAGGCCGCAGAGCGTGCCGAGAGAGGAGGCGCTCGCAGTGGAGTCCGGATTGCCGACGTTGTCAAAACATGGACTAATTAGGCTTAAAAGATTCATGGACTAATTAGGCTTAAAAGATTCATCTCGCAAATTAGTCGTAAACTGTACAATTAATTATTTTTAGTCTATATTTAATACTCTATGCATGTGTCTAAACATTTGATGAGATATGGAGTAAACTTTAGGCGGAGGAACTAAACAAGCCTTAGGGTTTATTTATGTCAAATCATCTAAATGTGCTCCATAGTACAGTTGTGCACTGAACTGTGTGCTATATGTGCCTACATCAGCTGATAGGAAGTCGGATGGTGATTTGGTAATGCGCTTGAAACTGGGTCAGGCTGCCTTTCTTTCTTTAGATGACTGATTGAGTGCCCGTCGAACGCCCTTGACAGACCCTGATTACCTACCAAATCAAATCAATGACTGACTGGGATAGCAGTAGCAATAGTAAAATGAGATCTGACACCACTTTCCCCATCTATATCATCTGCTTATCGTTTTCACGAAAATGCAGTTTCTGTTGAGGATCATTTACGAATGCTCATCGACACGACACTCTTGCCATTTTCAGATTCCCTCCCAAGAGTTCCGGTATTGACAAGCAATTTTCGGGCTGGACTACACGAGGTACAGGGTAACAGGGGCTGTCAGTTCGTACATACATTTTGGTCGCTGGTGCCCTGCTCATGTTTAAACCATGATTCACTACTACACAAACGAATATGCGCAGCGTTGCACTTTTGCATTCCGTGATGGACACCTATTTTTGCCCGCTGCGGTAAATCCCACGATTTACCGCGGCGGGCATTTTTTATTTACCGCAGCGGGCACTTTTGCCCGTCACGGTAAATCAATTTACCGTGGCGGACAACGTTAAAAGCCCGCCACGGAAAAGGCCTAGGCCCATCAGGCCCAAGCTGGCCCGATATTCATCTACACGTATATATAGGTATACTTAGGTCCAGGTCAGGCTGCCCCACTCTCTTCCTCATCCGTCTCTTCCTCCCCACGCGCTCCAGGTCAGGCTGCCTCGACGGCGGCGGTGGAGGCCCCGACGACGCCCCTTCCTCTCCCTCCTTCGGCCGGCGGTGGAGGCTCCGACGGCGCCCCTTCCTCTCCCTCCTTTGGCCGGCGTGGAGGCCCCGGCGGTAGCTGCGGATCCGGCGCAAGGTGTGGAGCCCTCTTTCTTCTCTCTCAGATCAATGGTGGATCTTGTCCCTCTCACACTCGCACCCTTGCAGATCCCCGACGACGGTGGCGAGCAGCGGCGACGGGTGCTCCTCCGCGCACGTTGGCGAGCAGCGGCGTGGCCCGTCCGGCGTGGATCCACGGCGGGGCGACGCCAACCCGCCGCGACGGCACGGATCCACGGAGGGGCGGCCCCAACCCGTCGCGACGGCACGGATCCACGGAGGGGCGTCGTCTCCCTCCCACCCAATCGACGGCGGCGCAGATCCGGTGGGCGTGGCACCCACCCCGGCCCTTCCTCTCCCTCCGGCGGTGCGGCGGGTTGGGAGCTGCGGCGGATCCAATCGACGGCGGTGGATCGACGGCGGCGGCGGGATCTAGGTTCAGTGCGACCCGGATCCAAGCCCGTGTGGGCTTTTTTTCTTTTTTTTTGTTTTTCCTGAACGATTTGCCACGGCGGGCGTTCTTATGTGGCCGCCGCGGTAAATCGATTAACCGCGGCGGGCAAAGCTGTCCGCCGCAGGAAGCCACGATTTACCGTGGCCTTTGGGCGGCGGCGGACCGGTTTGCCCGCCGCGGGAAACCCAAAACGCCCGACACGGATAAATATTCTGTAGTAGTGATTGATCCTGTCTCAGTTCATAGAGCTGCCCCTTTTTGTTCATTCCATATGCTTTCTTTTATCCTTTTACCATCAGAATGTTAACGCCCTTCCCGTTCTTTGCGCTTATTGGTGTCTGGCAAACTGATGTACCTCTGTTATATAATAGGAACTGTAGAAGAAAAGGGCCTCTGTAAAATTATGGACGCTCCATAGTACATGTACTAGTACAGGCTGTTAGGCTCTTTACGTTTGTGAACGAACAGTGTCTCTCTCTCAGAACAAATTAGCAAACAGCAGTCATGGCTTTTCAGCGAAGCGATTATGGCCATAGATGCTGCACAACATATCAGTCGCTACGAAAATCCATTTAACTTTTTAGGGTTGTGACTCATCTACCGTGAGGATTGATCCAACACGCTGCTCTCTCTCTTAACCTGAGTTTAAGCTTACTGCGTCCTTACGAGGATGAAGTAAACGCAGCCGTGGTATCGACTAAGGCCCCGTTTAGATGCAAGTCAAAAACCAAAAATTTTTAAGATTCCTTGTCACATCAAATCTTACGGCACATGCATAGAGCATTAAATGTAGATAAAAAGAATAACTAATTGCACAGTTTGCCTGTAATTGGCGAGACGAATCTTTTAAGCCTAAATAGTCCATAATTGGACAATTTTTGCCAAATACAAACAAAAGTGCTACAGTAGCCGAAAGCCAAAGATTTTCGGAACTAAACGCGGCCTAAACAAGTTGACTAACTGACTGGCGTCATAGCATGTGTCAGCCTGTTCGGCTGGAGCTGAAACGATCGTATACGATCATGAATTATTACTGCTGGCTGGTTTGGTGTGAAAAAAAAATACTGTTCTAGCTAAAAATTTACGATCATTTACGACCCAACGCCAGCGAACAGGCTGATGTGTTACTGATAGCAGAACCGTGAAATGGCGTCGCAGTTGTACTGTGAACACATCCACCATGTTACCACTGGTCCTGAGTCTGCAGAAAAGCCAAGGAAATGATAGCAACTGTAATCGTGACAGACAAACCAGCTGATCGTGGGCCAAACTGCGATGCCTGACTCCATGAGGCGTGTATATTTATCGTAAGGTAGCCACCTGTTCACATATCCTTAAACTCGGTTTGATCCACTTCTTTTTTCATTTGAAATAGTATTTTCCTTTTACAAATTCCTCTAAATTTATTCAGATTCCTCCAAAATTCCTCCGAGCGAACAGGGCCAAACTCGTGAGATTCACACTCGGTTGGTTGCCAGATTTGGCCTTTACTGCGACGCTGCTTTTTACGGTACTGCTCCTACATGCCAGTAGGCTGGATGATGGTAACAGTTGGAATCAGCTACATAAGCGCCAAAAAGGAACTGTGCAAGCACGTGAGTGAAGACCCATGGGTCGATCCCATAAACCAGCCATGCACGGGGGCACCCATCGCTGGCTGAATTAGTCACTCACCAAGCATCCAATGCGATCGAGGCCTCAGATTAGCACGCTTGTGTGACTCATCAGCGTGCTGCCGATGGATCGATTGCTGATGGCAATCTTGTCGCGTCCGATCACCGCCCTGCACCGCTGGATGCTGGGATCAGCGGGCAAAGCGCCGGAGCTTTTCCTCGCTTGATCATGGAGCCGTTGGTTTTAAGCAACGCCCCTTTTTTTTCCCCCTTCACTTGTACTAGCTGCCGATATCCAAATATTACCTGCTCGATCGTCTCGGCAGACGGCACCCTGCAGCGGATCGTCCTCCCGGACAGTACGGAGTAGTATTTTTTTTTATCTTGCAAGCACAAGCACGTACCGCCTCACATGCACGTCCGATCGTTCGGGATATCTTGAGGGGAACGTGTGCTGCTCGATTGAGTTTCACGGATGGCTCCGCAGTGCAGCAGACGGCGAGGCGAGGAGCGAGTCCACCGGACGCGCGACGCCGCCGGCTGCCTGCCTGCATTGCACCGGGGGCGGGGGGAAACGCTAGTCCAATCGGCAGAGCGAGCGACGGCGGCTGAGGCTCCCGATGAGAAGCCGACCGGCGGACGCATGCGGATGCGGCGCACGACGTGGCGGCGTGTCACGCTCCGCGCCGCGACAAGTCAAGGAACGCCCGTGAGATGAGGCCATGACGGCATGACGCCCGCCCGTCCGGTCCGGCCACGGTTTGTGTGGCCTGGGTCGTACTCGTACTGCAGCTGTGCCCTGCCCTGCCCACCGTTTTGCTCCCTTCCATAGGCCACAGCCGGACAGCCCAGGCCCCGGCTGGCCTGGCCCCACCTCACAAGCTGACGGCAGCTTCAGTTTCAATTCCTTGGTCTGGGCGTCTCCCCGTCTGGCTCTGGCAGGCATGCAAGTGCCCAGCACTAGCAGGCGCGCCGGCGACCGCGACCACGACCACCATGGGAGATTGATTATGTATCCAAGCGATGCAATTAGACAGAGTATTCATAGTTAAGTTACGCTGATACGCAATATATTTCTCGTGAAATCCGTCACCATGGGAGATTGGTTGTGGTGGTGGTCGTCCCTATAAATCACGGACACCGGACAGGCGGACACGGACACCCCACCCACCAGCCAGAACGCACTCCCCCACTCCACTGTCCACTCCAGTACTCACTCCTCCAGGCTCCAGTCACACACAGAAAGCAAGCAAGCCGGGGCGAGCGGCGCATGGCGGAAGGAAGCAGCTCCACGGCGGCGGCGCGGGCGGCGGAAGGAAGCAGCTCCACGGCGGCGGCCCGGGCTCCGCCCGCGCCGTGCTGCGGGCTCGCGCGGCTGGTGCGGCGCCTGCGGCGGCAGGGCAGGCGGGCGCTGTGCGCGGCCTCGCACTCGCATCAGCCGCGCCGCCACCGCGCGTCGTCGTGCCGCCAGTACGACCCGCTCAGCTACGCGCGCAATTTCGACCTCGGCCGCGACGCCGACGACGCCGACGCCGCGCGCATCTACTACGCCTGCTCCTTCTCCTCGCGCTTCGCGCTGGTCCCGGCCGCCTCCTCCTCCTCCTCGTCCGCCGTCGGCGCCGCCGTTGCTCCGACCGGCCTGCCGGTCGCCGCCACCAGCTAGTGCCTAGTGCTGCCACCAAATTAGATGATGCTAGAGTAGTATAGGCAGGGTCGTGTGGTGCAGCATCCTCTTCTTGTTCCTGTAAACCAAGGGGGGAGGGAACATGATTGATTGGGTATACTCTCTCCCCGCCCCTAAACGTGTGTGTCGTTGTTTCCGGAGAAATAATTTTAACTAAATATATATTAAAAAAATTAATATTTATAATATATAATTAGTATCATTGATATATATTTAAAGCTAGTTTTTTAATAAATTTATTTAAAGATAAAAATATTCTATGTATTTTTTATAAATTAAGTCAAAGTTATTAACATATAAATCGTGGTGACAAACGGATGCAGGACCGAGCGAGTATACAACAAACCGCGGCACCGAGCATCCGTGTGCCTTTTGTCGTTCTTGGTTTCTTGTCACGCTGGCAGTTTACTACTCTTTGCTCCAGCTACTTGGTACCTGTTTCAATTTCAACTTTCAAGTGACTCATCTGTTCGACTGTTCCTGTGTGCAAAAAAATTCTGAACTCTGAACTGAAGCAGCGCTGCCTGCAACTGCAATAAACAACTGAAAAAAGGGGTTCATGTGCACAACGGTATTTGAAAAGATGTTTCTTTTGAGAGGAATTGTCGAACAAATCTGCCAAGGCAAAAAGAGAACACTGGCGGAGGGAATGTGTGGGAACAAGAACAACCCAACGCCACACTGGTGTACGGGTCTTTTCCAATTTCCATGCATTAGGGCATCCGGAGTGTTGCAACGTGGAGATCTCGAGGTCGACCTCATACATACCAGCATACTACAGAATAATGCAATTATAGGATTTGTATCAGTCAAACTAATTCAAATTTATAGTAAATAATATTAGTATTTAGATCTCCAAATAAATTTATTATACAAATATATTCTATAACTAATCTAATGACACTTATTTTGTATCATGAATATTAGTACTTATTTATATAAATTTAGTTAAAGTTCAAATTATTTCTCTTTAAAAAGCAAGAATTGCATTCTTTTTGTAGACGGAGGGAGTATTTCACAAGCTTGTGCATCACTTGGATTGTTTTCTACGAAACATGCATCCTTGAAACAAACCTTCAAGAAAATACAACCCCCCCCCCCCCCCCCCCCCCCCCCCCATCACATACACACAAAGACCATCTTAAAGTAACTTTTTAGCTTTGATGATGTGATGATGGGGCGGAGACAAGGGGCGGGGGGGGGGGGGGGGTGGTGGTGGTTGAAGCCTGGCCCCCCTAATCAAGGTAAGTTTCCACATTTTTTTTGAAATTTGATCAAAATTTGAAAACTTTACACTGTTGGCCCCCCTTAACTGGAAAAAATTGAGTTCCTGGCTCCGCCCCTGGTCACGTGATCTCTCTCTCAAAACATAATTTTTCATATGAAGTCAGATCAGTACAAACTTTATATAAAAATTATAGAGCTTAATGCGGCATACAACTTTGTAGTTTGCAACTTTTTTATTTAAGATCTTCTAGAGGCTCAAATGTTCCGTTTAAGTTATCAGATTTTGAACTTTTCAAACGACCTAGGATGCTAACATGGGCTATACATAATTTATACCTCTCAATACAATCAACACTTTTGTTGTTGATAATTTCTTTCATTTGAGATCGTTTAGAAGCTCCAATATTTATTTTAAGTTCTTAATTTTGATTTTTATCATTTTTTTCAAATAACCTTGGATGTTTATATTATGGTCTATTAAAAAAGTTTTAGCTCTAAATGTGACCTAAAGATTTGTAGTTAACATTTTCATCTGAGATCATTATTATTGAAAGTGGGAGCATGAAAGGTAATTTTCCCGTCCTGTTATGCATTATAAGCAATTAGGGAAAGCCAATAGATGTGATTTTTTTAAAAAAATCTTGTTTGCTTTACTGTGTATCGGTTGTTGTGTGTGTTCTTTGAGGATAAGTGCCTTCTGATTTCACTTGTTCAAGGTAATCGTATCCGTGTTAAATGGAAGTTTCTGTGTTTGTCATATTTAAATCTGAAAGGACCTAGGATGCCGCCTAGAGGGGGGGGGGTGAATAGGCGTTTCTGATAATTAACACCTTTAAATGCGGAAACAATTAGTAAAGGGAGTTTTCAAAATGGAAACTCCAAATAAGAGTAATACCACCCCTCACAAGTTAGCCACAGAGTATATAAAAGATACTAAATGAATCTAGGAGCCAAACGCCTGCAACTAAAAAGTTAGAACACAATGCAATTCAGTTTGGCGCAGGGGCTAATACCGGACATGTCCGGTATTCACGATTTCAGTGGAACAGCCCCGAACTTACTCCTTTTGATTTCTATCTTCAATCTAAATTACAGGAAACTATTAGAGATAGTAATATACACAGAGAACCTGCAGAATAGCTAGAGCAACACAAATATCAAATGAAATGCGAATTGAGACACGATATTTGTTTTACCGAAGTTCGGACTCGTTCGAGTCCTACTCTCCGTTGAGGGGGGCTACGGGCGACCCAGCGAAGGTCAGCCCTAGAGGGTACCACGAAGGTCACTCTAGCCGGAGTCTTTTCCAACTCCTTTTCCTCCTTCCACTAGATGATTCCGAGGCGGTGGAATCGACTGTTACAAACTTTTCGAAGCAACCACAATCTCTCGGTTGCTCTCCGGCGATGCCTAGCCGTCTAGGACCGAAGAGTCCAAGAGTAACAAATGCGAATCACGAGATTGACAATATACACAAGTGCTCAAGTGGTGGCTTGCTCTCTTTTTCAAATTCTCTCTTAACCCACAAATTGATTTTGTAATTTGGATCACACACTCACTAAGAGAGGGTTTAGGAGAGTTGGCAAGGCTCAAAAACGTGTGTCTATCTCAGCAGAATCAGCAGCCTTCAAAGGTGGAGGCATGGGGGTATTTATAGCCCCCTTGGAAAACTAGCCGTTTTATAGCCATTGCAATACCGGACATGTCCGGTATTCATACCGGACACGTCCGGTATGACTCACACTGCACCAACAGTAACTAAGTTACAGTGATGTTGTGAGGCGTCGGAACTCCCGAAGAATGCCGGGACTTCCGACAGTCGGAACTCCTGACCCTCAGCAAATTTGAAAAACATGTAACTGAGTTAAAGTTAGTGAGGTGTCAGAACTCTCGACGCATATCGGAACTCTCGACCGTCGGAACTCCCGACTCACGTCGAAACTCCCGACCCTCAAGGCTTTTGAAAACTAGCCGTTGGCTTCTGGTCATCCATACCAGACACGTCTGGTATGAATACCGGACACGTCCGGTATGACCAGGACAGTGAACCCTCCAAGTCAATTAGAGTGCGAGACGTCGGAACTCCTGACCCATGCCGGGACTCCCGACCGTTGGAACTCCCGACCTACGTCGGAACTCCTGACGAACCAACCCAAGAACAAGAAGGTTTACAGCTGCTGGACAAATACCGGACACGTCCGGTATGAATACCGGACACGTCCGGTATTGCCAGACCAGCAAGAAATCAGTTAGCTTTTTTGTCGCTCAACTACTCAAAACTCACATGGGTTGGCTTGAGCACTTATGAAACATTATCTATCAACATGATGCATCCCTCTTAATAGTACGGCATACCTATTAAACTCAAGATCAAAGGAAAAAATGAATTTATACCACTTAAGTTGATTCCTTTGGAATTGATGCCGTCCCTTTCAATCTTCATCAAGTAAGGGTGCTAACTTGTTGATGTTGACCTTTTCACTTGAGCATAGCCATCTTGAGCATGTGACTTGATTCCATTCATCAAATTTGAATAATCCCAAATGTATCAAGTCACTTCCATCAAATACTTCATTATAGATTTGATCCTTCACATCAATATGACCATCTTAGCTTGATTAGTACCTCAACTAAATGCAAGTACTTTCTTCTTCACCCTAGCTAGGTTCTTCGGCCGCCAAGCTGTCGCTTGCCCTTCACCCTTGCTTAGTACCTCGAAGCCTTTCCTTGCTATTTTCACCATCTCAAGCCATCAAGTCACATCTTGTGTTGAATCATCCATTCATGTATTGTTATCATTTCCATTTCAATTTAGCAAGCTTCAAATATGAGACCAATCCATATGCAATCCCTCATGTCTCATTAACTAATAATCACGAGCTTGCTTTCATATAGTACATGAAAATCCCACAATAATTAAGCCTTAGCATAAATTCCATTTGCATTGTTGTCTTGTGCTTGAACTAGATTGTTTATACAACAACACAT
This sequence comes from Miscanthus floridulus, assembly GCF_019320115.1. Lineage (NCBI taxonomy): Eukaryota > Viridiplantae > Streptophyta > Magnoliopsida > Poales > Poaceae > Miscanthus > Miscanthus floridulus. Next base: position 21,205,157 of record NC_089586.1, on the reverse strand, counting down.
CATTTTGGATTTCATTAAGTACCTATGAGATAACCTTTTACCTGTCCACACTTAGCAAATGGGTTAGTCCTTTAATCACGTTGTCATTCAATCATCCAAAACCCTCTAAAGGGCTAGATGCACATTCAAAATCGACCATCAAGATAAATGCTATGCTAATGAGCTATAGAACAGCTGAAGTTGCTCTAAGATGAATTTGTGCTTAAGATGAAATTGTAGAAGCAATCATCTTTCATAATTTCAGTAGGGCCCGTTTGGATCCTTGGGAATTCAATTTAATAATCATAATTTAGACACATATTAATTAAGCTAATATGGTTGTATATGGAATATATTTATATATTATTATTGGTTATACGAGAGAGGTACTTATGTGTTGCATTGTACTGTAGGGGAGCGAGTTGAAGAGCGTGTTATAAGTTGCAATGTTGAAACATAGAATGGTGATCTACAGAATCAACTTCCAGCTCTCACTCTATGAATTTGAGATAGGCTTAAATGTGAATTTTAAAAAGTGGCGGAATGTCAAATTCCTAAATAGATTTTAATTCCTCCAAATGAAAGTATCAAAACGTCATGTAAGATTATTCTGCTGCTGCTGTTGCTATCTGCTGGTGGGTCACAAGCTTATCCTGCTGCCGCTGCCTATCTGCTATGCACCTTCCGCGATGGCACCTGGAGCTCCTGTTGTTACTCCTGGCTCACAGACAGCAGCACCATTCCCCAATCTAGCTCAACTTACTAGAGACACATATACACACAAAAATGTGACACTGAGATGCTAAATTTTAAATACGACCCTACCAAGAAAAAGGCATCAAAATGTATCTATTTGTTATATGCTCTTACATTTACTTTGTCTTGTACCTGGGCTATTAATAGTAATAGCTAATGGGTTTAGGACTTGGGCCTACGTGCCTTTACTGGTTGGGCTTGGCCCATGTATGGAGTACTATATCTACCCTTGGCTGAGAGAGGTAGAGATGATCAATCAAGAATATTGTAATTAACCCCTATCCTAAACTTCCCCCTCTTCTAAAGGAAACTTTTCTCTGTTCTAAGAGAAACCCTGAAATCCTCCTTTCTTACAGTTCTTCTTCCTCTCCAATCCCTATTGATCCTTTGATTCTCTTGCTTTCTATCTTCACAGGCTAACACTCAGCCTTCCTAATTTTATCTCCCCAGTTCGGATTTATTGAACAAGCAGTCATGTTCATAGCTTGGATAAACTTGGTGTCTGTAACTCGATCAAAATAGATATAGTCCTCTGAAAAGTATACCCACCAGACAAGCTATAAGATCCCCGTGACTAATGATTCGTGCATTGGTGATAGTATGCCTCCCCAAAGCCATCTTCTCAAAATCTATGTCGCCTCCATAGAAATTCTTAGTTGAATGCTAGAATCCTAGTCCCCTTCAAACTCACAGTAAGCAACGAGCTTTTTTAGGAAGAAAAAGAAAGTACGAGAAGAATTAATATAGAGCTTTAGCATAGAAAACATAAGGATTAAATTCGTATTTTAAGAAAATGCCTTAAAATATGAGATGTATCCATGTGTAGTAATTAAATACCTACCATTTTTTTGAGAGACTTAATATAGGCCGACAAAACGACCAATGATGCTCTTTATCTTCATCGTCATTACCTTGGGCAAAATAAATAGGGTAAGACTTCCATCTTTTGGTTTCACCCAAAACAAATGTGAATATGGTGTAAATCCCTGAAGTTTTTTTGTTGCCCACATTTCCATTCACAGCGCAAATGAAACTGAGTTCATAGGGCTCCTACAGTCACACATGTAAAATAAAATAAACACATAGGCACTCTGGTGATATTACAGGATAAACATGCCGGTCCTGAATTTTTAGGGGTGAAAGGCGAAACAAAAAATTGGTGCCCTTATGTACATATGAACCACGGAACTCTTTTGGTTATTTGAGAAAAAACACATGAACGACGATGTAGCCACCGTGAAGCACGACTTTAGCAAGGAGATGTTGCGATGGAAGCACATGTTGTAAGTATGTTTCAAGTGTTCCAAACGTTTCAGAGGTATGTTGCAATTGTTTTATATGCATGTCGTAAAAGTTGATCAGGGATGTTGCACATATTGCAAGTGTTTCAGAGGTATGTTGCAATTATTTCATATGGATGTTGCAAAAGTAGATCAGAGATGTTGCACATATTGTAAGTGTTTCAGAGTTATGTTGCAAGTGTTTCAAAAGTGTTGTTCATAATGTTTTATTTGTTCTAGACGTATGTTGCAAGCGTTCTGATCTGGATGCTACACATGTTTCACACATATGTTGCAAGAATATGTTCAAAATGTTTTAGCTGTTTTAACCTTATGTTGCAGTGCATGTTTTCATGGTGGCAAGTTGCAAGTGTTTTATCTGATGTTGCATATGTTTCACACATATGTTGCAAGTGTATGTTCTAAATGTTTTATCCATTTCATACGGATGTTGCATTCAAATGTTTCATGTTGCATGTGTTTCATACTGTTCGGAGAGTCAATGGGCGCATGGAGTGATGGGGGCACGACACGGGTGCCGGAGAATGGGCCGCGCCCCGCGGTGAGCTGGAGGCCGGCGGTCGGGGCACAAGAGGGGTGGGGTGCGCGTGCGGGACGAGGTGGGTGTTGGTGTTTCAAGTTGCCACCGACTAGTAAATTTCTAATATTGCGCGTCTAGCTCGGATAGTGTGTTAAGAGGACACGAGGTTTATACTGGTTTGGGCAGAATGTCCCTACGTCCAATTCATTGATGCTGCTCGTGTTACTAGCACTGAAAGTTCGTAGTAGGAGTTACAAACGATCGAGAGAGGAACAGGTCCTAAGTCTTTGGTGAGAGGAGCGAATGAGTATCGAGAGCTCGGTTGCTTCCCGGCTGTGTGCTTGTGTGTTCTGGTCGGTTCAGGGTTCGATGGATTCGAGTCCCAATTGATGCGATGTGTTGCGATGCCAGTCTCCCTCCATGGGACACCCTGCTTTCCCTTTTATAGGCCAAGGGAAAGCACGGGTTATAGTAGAGGAAAAAGAGGAGGATGAGAAGGATAAGAAGTCCTCCAGGATCGCTGGGTCCTTTTCCTTCATGTGGGTCCCGCCGACCCTGTGGACGTCAACAGGGACAGCTCCACGTCGTGGCCCTGTCCGTCATTAGCACCATGCGCAGGGCGTCGTCTCCCGGTCGTGGCGCTCCACTCTGTCCTGGTGGATGTTGTGGTGAACTGATGCGCCTGTCAGTGCTCGTACAAGGGTTAGGCAGAAGAACATCGATACGCCCAACGCTGTTCCTGATGTGAATCCCCAGGTATGACCCGTCACGGTCACGGGTTATATCGGGGTATGGCGGTCACCTCCCTGGTGTTAGAGCTTTGACCCAGGCCTATTCGCTTGGACATGGAGTGGTTGGCGGCGGTATGGGTCTTCATCGGGCAAGACGGATCCCCTGGCCTCGGAGTCGGTCGAGGCGGAGTCCCCCTAGAGGCCGGGCGAGATGGAGCCCGCGGCCTCGGTGTTGGGCGAGGCGGAGCCCGCTCTCCGAGGTCGGGCGAGTCAGAGCGCAAACCCAAGGGTCACGCGAGGCAGAGCTAGCCCTCAGGAGTCGGACGAGGCGGAGCCCGCCCTCAGAGGTCGGGCGAGGCGAAGCGCAAACCCAAGGGTCGGTCAAGGCGGAGCCCGCCCCCAGAGGTCGGGCGAGGCGAAGCCACCCTCTAGAGATCGGGCGAGGCGGAGCCCACCCCCAGAGGCCAGTCGAGGCGGAGCCCGCCCTTAGAGGTCAGGCGAAGTGGAGCTTGCGCACCTAGGGGTCGGTTGGAGCTGTAGTCGCACTCTTGACTGCTCAGATAAATCAATGTTGGTGGTTATTAGCTCCTCTTCGGGTACCCTAGTAATGGTCCCCGACAGTGGGCGGCTTCGAATCCAAGCGGACAGGGCGTGCTGCGGGGGCGAGGTGAGTCGTCTGGACGCGTGGGCGCTGCGACAGGGTGGGTGCGCGTGTGGGGCGGGAACAAAAATCAGCATCAGCGCACGGGGGCAGGCTGCGCGGGTGTCCTGTCCGGACGTTCGGACGCTAGCATAGCCCGTTGGGGGTGGTTTGGGAGACTTCGGATATTAGTGGATACCTAGGTCATACGAAGCTACGTACGCCTCATTGGAGTCACACTCCGAGATTGGCCGCCCGCCGCTCTGCGCTGCCGTTGAGTTGGATGATCGCATCGAGTTGCTGCGTTGTGTTCGGGATTTATGGTTTGGTTCCGAGATGAGAAGTCGTAGTCGTAGAGTCGACAAATAAATCGTGAACGCCAATCTGCTAGGCTGCTGTGGGCCTTAACGAGCCAACTAAGCCATATACTGATATGGCTACGTACTGAGTGTATACCTGGGGTGGGGGCGTGGGATTGGGGGGCCAGGGCATCCGCCCCGCTTGCGCGCCCTCAGGGCCGGCCGTGATAAACAAGGTGAAAAGGTAAATTTACTCGAACTCCTTAGGTAGAGAATTAATAGAAGTGGATCTAACCTTAATTTGCTCATTAAATTTCTGCAATATAACTTCTTGATTTTCACGAACAAAATTCTGTTGAGAGAGAAAGTTCTCATCGTAGCTTCAAACCATTTCGAAGGCTCCAGTGGTTCATAAGCGTAGCTCGTTGAAGATGACAACAATGCGAAGAGTTGAAGAATATTGCTGGAAGAGAGTGTTTGTGTAGTCAACAGTTCATTGACAGCAGCCTGCACCGTAGGAAGCGATTCCGCAAACTTCACATATGCCTCAGGTTCAGGATGATATGATGCATCTGTAGCAGCTTTGTAAGCAGCAGCATCACAGCAAGTTGTGTCAGAATCCATCCTGCCTTGCCATTCCCAATTGCTTGAGGAAGTTCCAGAAATAAACCATTGCATCATGTTCACTCAGGTTAGAAATACATGCAAGCAACAGGTGGATGAGACCATCCAAGGACCGAGACTCAGCACGTATAAGGATCCGAGTGCAAATCATGTCGAGCTTGAACTCTTTTGGTGCAGGGAATGCCGTGTCATACCAGATAGTGTTGACAATGATACTGAAGATAGGATGGAATGGACCATAACAGTAACCGGCCTTGAGGAGGCCACGATGGTGCCGACTCTGGAAATCTTCAATTGGCAAAGCAGAAATTGCTTTGAGATATACAACATGGATTCTGTCAAGAAGAAGGCCTCGCAGTGATTGTATCGGCATGGCTGAAACCTTCATCTCATACTGATGATACCGCATATCAGCAAGATCCATATGATCCTTGGACTTCTTCATCCTGAGTGGCTTCTCGAGCAATCCAGACATCTTGGCCACGTCTTGAACAGAGATGCTGCGGCGGCTTGTGGACACAATTTGGGTGAGGTGAGACACTAGCGCAGCCGAGCCGGTGAGGAACGCATCAACATTGGGCAGCTGTCAGCAACGCACCGTCGTCATCAGCTGAAGGCGCCGGAAACTCTGACGGCACCGCGCACGCCAACAACTCAGATGGGCCAAGACGGAGCGTGCGCGAGCACCGGCCCAGTACGCGTGTCCAAGGCTCGGAGTGGGCGTGAATCCATCTAGCTGGCAAGTGAGAGACGTACTCGAGTGGTATATGTAACGCATCTGGGAAGAGGGAGAGAATTAACAAACAACAGACTTGTATTCTACTTCCTAAGTACTCCTCTGTTCTATATGAGATTCATCTGAATTCCTACCTCAATTGCTTGCTGTTCTACTATCTTATTCCATCCGTCCAGTCCAGTGCATCTCTATGCTTACAGCAGCCTCGCAGACAGAGCAGCGCATTTGAGAGCCGTCTTGACGGCAAGGTGAGTGGATGCAGAATTTGTCCTTGCGACGCTGGCAGCGATCTAGCTCGATCAGACGGACGGCGACGAGGAGATCGGCTCGGGACAAGCAGAGGTACCGCAGCACTTATTTATATGCGCACTTTGCAAGGAAGGCAAGCTTAGAATATCTAGCTCTCCAGATAGACAGTTTAGACTTACAATTATATATATACACGGAAGTAAACCTTAATTAATAGCAAGGGGGGCCGGAGCCCAGTAAGGCCCTGCACTTGGCTCCGCCAGTGTACCGCAGCGCATCCCATATGGGAAGGTACCGGTAATACGATGTCAGGAGAGTAACAAGGCCTTCTAGAGAGCGCTCTACGATGGTCCGGAGGGATGTGAGTCTGGAGGGGTGTGAGTCTGCACAGACTCCACAACCACCAGCGGCTTGTCTCGGAGCGTCCGCCATAGCGCACTCCCGGGACGGACGGTGGCTAGGTGCCATGTCGCCGATGCTGGAGCCGTCGCTCTTACCCTCGTCATCTGGGAGTTCGTGGAAAGTGATAGGAGCATAGCTCACCATTCCCACGAATTCGGATGTGAGAGGGGATGACGCCAGCGTCCTTTGGAGCCCCTGAGCGCACGCATCCGCGGGGACGCGAAGCCGCAGGGGAACCGACCGTACGGTGTTCGCGGTGCGGGCAATATGGTCCCTTCCGGATAATCGGTGGGAGATAGTAAATAGAGAGTAAATAACAGTATGCACATTACTCACAGCGGGATTTGAGCAGAGAGTTTGCTCGGAATGGAGCGCAGATGCCTCGTCGTTGAAGTCGTCGTGCGTCCCGGAGCCGATGGAGGGCGCCCCCTCCGACGGGCGCCGGAACGAGTGCCTCCTCGTGGAGGTGTAGTACGTCGAGCCGGTCAGGCGACGAAGTCCAGGCTTCCAAAGAGGAAGGCCTGGGATGGCTCGGAGACGGGTGGAACCCACATCCCAATAGGTGGGAGTGCGGAAAACTCCAGTGAGCCGAAGCGAGTCGTATCGCTTGAGCCTGCCATAGCATAGGTGGCGGAAAAGTGGGCCATCCGATGACTAAAAAAGTGTTGAACGTACAACGTCTTGCCCACGGACGGCGCCAACTGTCGGTATAGAAAGTGATCAACACGTAAATATTTATAGTTTTGCCGTACGTTCTGATCGGAGGTGGCCTAGCACTCAATGACACAGGGTTTATACTGGTTCAGGCAACATGCCCTACGTCCAGTTTGAGTCAGTCGATGACTTTATTCCTGAGCCCAGGTGCTCGAAGTTTGCAGTGGGGTTAGAAACGAGAAGGAGAAAGATGGGGGGTACAAGAGGTTCGATCGGACTTTGGTCAGAGGGGCCGAGAGCGACAGGAGCTCCGCTATGTGCTATGTGTTCGAGCGTGTGCTCAAGGTTTGAACCTGGTGGTTTTGTTGATGTGTACTAGTGAACTTGATCGATCTCAATGAATCTCCCTGTTGGGAGAGAGCGCATCCTCTTTTATAGATGAAGGGGATGGCCTTACAAGTGAGAAGGAGAGAGTACGTATGCAACTAAGTCTTGTTGCCCACGCCGGTGGGTACAGGATAATGGTAGGCGCCCACAATACTGTTGAATGTCAGATGCACGTGGGAGGTTGTGTTGTCTTCTTCGGGTATGGCAGACGTCGGCGCCTGCCACACTGTTGATACATGGAGGCATACAAGGGGTTTTACCATGTTCACCTGGTACAGTAAATGTCGGGGCCTACAACACTGTCGATGCCTAGAGGCATGTGGGGGGAGCCATACCGTATTTGTCTGCTATGGGAGTTAATGTGCCCACAACACTGTAGGGAAAATGTTGGCGCCTACAACATTGCTTGAGTTCTGTCGTGCCAGGAGGGTCATAGGGTACTGCCTGGCAGATGCACAGGGTACGGTCCCTGGTATTGCGGTTTGACTTGTGCGCCCTGCCTTACTTTCTCCATTCGTTTCTTGGTCCTTACCGAGCGGACGTCCCTGGTTGGTTGGCCCCAGTCGGCTCTGATTGCGCTAGTCGGAGAGGGGCTATAAACAGGGGTTCCCCGCATTCCCGGTCGGAGAAGTGGGTCGGAGTCATAAGTGGTGTTTTGGCCAGGCCTTCTGGTCAAAGAGGCCGTCGGAGGTGGGCTGGAGACCAAAGCGAGCGCTTCGGTCGGAGAGGCGGGCCGGAGTCGGAAGCGGGCGCCATTCCTTCTCGGCCAGGCCTTCCGGTCGATGATTGGATCGCTCTTCTGGCCTGTCGTTTAGGTACTTGGGCCATCCCATGAGTTGCTCATTGCTTGCAACGTTGTCCGCTGTGCCGAGCCTTTGTTGGGAAGCCGATCCGTGAGGGACCCCGGGTTTATGAACCTGACAGATAGGTTCGTGCTAGCGCCGTCACCGTCGCTCTCGTCGCGCCACCATCATCCGGCCATGATCGGGGTTAGGGTGGATGTGGATCGCCGACGACTGGGATTTCTCATGTTATTAATTTATTTCCTTCACCAATCCTTACTAAGGCCTTGTTTGTTTAGGCCCTTCCCCGCTGGGATTGCGGTCCTTTCCACGTGGATCAACCCGTCTTGAATTTAATCCTGGCACATGAAAGAAGCTACGTTCGGTTAGCCCACGCGAGGTTTCTAGCCCAGTCCATCCAGGCAAAAACCTATCTGCCCGGCCCTGGAACTGTCGATGCGGGACCCACAGGATACCCCGCAAGGGAGAGAGAAGATCTAGTCTAACTAAGATTCTTTCCATGGACTGAGTAGTAGTACTATTCAGTAATCCTACTAGGAACTCTCATTGTAAACCGACTAGGACTCTGACCTCCTGACTATATAAAGGAGGGCAGGGCTCCTGGGGAAGGAGACAACAGAACAATAATTGTACGACACAACACAATCAATCCAACGTAGAGGCTAACGCCGACTGGACGTAGGGCTGTTACTCGACCACAGTCGAGGGCCTAAACCAGGATAAATCGACTGTCTCTTGCGTTCACCGTCGAGTTCCGCATACGCTGAAGCCCGAACAAATACTGCCCCGGGAACCCTCGTGGCAGGCTATTGGTGGTAAAACATCGACAGCTGGCGCGCCAGGTAGGGGCTTTCGACGAATTTGCATCCAAGAGCTCGATGGACCTCAACAACATGATCTTCTCAATGGGATCAACTTTCATCTTCGGCTCATGGATCTGCGAGGTGGACAACAATGGCAAGCTCCAAAGTTGTCCCCTCGAGGATTCGAAACACCATGAAGACGATTCTATTCCGACGACCACGACAGATCAAATCTCTGGAAGATTCGCGTAGCTCATAGTGTCTGATTCAACTCAGGTTCCGCAGCTTTGCGCATCCAACTCAAATTCGAGCTCCGCATTCGAGTTGGAGTCTTATCCGAGTCCTTTCAGGAAACTGAGTTCTTTTCCGATGGGACTTAAGAACGCGGCCCTGACCTATCAAGAATACAACTCGGAGTACGCGCAGAATCCCTTCAAGAAGTCAGATCTTCCTCCACTCGGACTCCTAAACATGGCAACATCTTATCAGGCACGGCTCAGAGAAGTCCTCGATCCAGTACTAAGAATGCCACTAAAGGGAGCTCAGGAAGGTCTCGTCCTGACTGTAACATCTCAAGACTACATCGTTCACTGGCCGGACTCTGTTCCTGAGGATAATAGTACCCGACTGGACAACACGATGACGACGGCTATTCTACCCTACTAAGAAGGAGACTCGATCTGCGACATCGAGGCATCTACTAAAGTCATCAGCAACTCCGACAGTATGAAAACCAACGCCAATAACAGAACGGCTCACGTATGGGAAGTACTCATGGTTCGACGTCCTCGGTCACCGTTAAATCCCCCAGAAGCACCCGATGCCAGGTCATCAGATGAATCAGAATCCAACATATCACCCTTTGCCCAGGGCTACGATGGAGAAACTGAGAGTCAGAAACAAGCTAGAGAAAGAAAAAACAAGTTGAAGCAAGGGCGCCAACACCGTGCTAGGCAGCGCAGGGAAGCCTGAATTAGATACGAGTCAGAGTTGGCTAAATACGACAGAAGAAAATCACAATGAGAAGTCGAAGGAAGACGCACGGCAAATACGTCTTATGATAAGATTCGAGAAGCATTAGAAGAACTCAGAGCAACTTCACATCCCGGCGAGAAGTATGAACAACTCCAGGACTTGCTCTAGTCGATGATCCCGAGAACGCATGAAGAGAGAGCCCAATCAAGACTACCCACCAGATCAACAACCCACAGGCAAGAAGATCAAAATCAAAGGAAGTCCGCTTTTGAAAGACTTGGGCTAGGTGGAAGCCATAACGGAGAAAGTAGGAAAGAACATAATCAAGGCCACCAATTTGAACAACCAAGGAAGACCAGGAGTAGGGTGCCTACCCAGACAGCCTCGCAGAATTATTCCCATCAAAACAATAGTTGGCTAGAAGGAGGTGCCGAATCCGAATTCAAAGAAGCTGGAACACACGACAGATTCCCCTGTTTCGCGAATAGGCTTACATCGGTACGATTACCTCACAAGTTCAAACCGTCTAACCACTCCAAGTATGATGGCAAAACTGAACCAAGGCAATGGCTCAGAATATATTCACAATCAATTGAACTAGCCGGAGGAGACGACGATATCAAGACCCTGTTCTTTCCCATGGCACTAGAAGCCATGCCCCTCCAATGGTTCGACAAATTAAATCCAAGATCTATCAGAAATTGGGAAGGACTTGCAAAGAGCTTTTTGTGAAAATTTCGTAGGAATCATTACACACCCAATCACTCATGCAGAACTAAAAGGACTCAAGCAAAAGGAAGGCGAAAGTCTCAGAAATTACTATCGATGATTCGACGAACTATGGGCTCAAGTGTATGACATCACCGAACGAGAAGTAATTGAAGCTTTCTCTCACGGAATCATGGCTAGGTGGCAATTTCAAGACTTCTACAAAGAAAATCTGAGAAACAATGAAGAGTTCAGATGAACAGTAGAAAGATGATTACTGCAGAAGAAAAAACACGAGTGAGGTTCCCGAATAGAAGCAACCCGGACAACCCGGACAAGCAAAATCATCGAAATAGCAGACATCAAGAAAGAAAATGTAGACCAGACAATACCGTAGCAATGGCCGACAAATCAAAGAAGTTTTCCAAACCCAGAAGATATGACGACATTGAAAACATACGTTGCCCATTGCACCCTAATGGGAGGCACACCATCGGAAATTGCTACACTTTCAATGATCGATACACAAAAAAGATAGTAAGGAGAACACCAAAGAGGACAATCAAAAAAAGATGAAGATAACCATGAGGACAAAGGATTCCAAAAACCCAGGGGAACGGTAGCAGTGATCTTCTCAGGGGCTCCAAATTGCAGAAGCAAACATCAAGAAAAACTAGCACTACGGACTATCATGACAGCAGAACCAGCTACACCAAGATATCTCAATTGGTCACAATATCCTATCCAATTTACCAGAGAAGACCAGTGGACTAGCATAGGAAACGTGGGCCATTATCCACTGGTTCTAGATCCAACTATTGCTGGTATGACTGTCACCAAAGTACTAATCTATGGGGGAGCCGGACTCAACATTATCTTTTCAGAAACACCAAGGAAGATGGGACTACAACTCGCCGGGATGATTACACCAACAAGTACACCTTTTTACGGCATAGTATCAGGCAAGGCAGCCATGCCACTTGGACAAATTACTTTACCCGTTACTTTTGGAACTCCTTCGAACTACCGAACATAGTTTATCAAATTTGAGGTTGCACACTTCGATTCGTCATATCATGCAATCCTCGGACGCCCAACATTGGCAAAATTCATGGCAATACCACATTATCCGTACTTACTGCTTAAGATGCCAGGACCCAACGGTGTCCTTTCTCTTCGAAGTGATTTGAAGCGTGCTTTTGACTACGACGTTCAGGCAATCCAAATCATAGCCAAAGCACAAGCCGACAATGGAAGAAAAGAAATAGCCACAATTGCTGCAGAGATGAGCCAAGAAGAATTAGAAATACTGGCTAAAAAGCCCAGCATCATCGCACCACCAAAAGAAGCCGACGTCAAGCAAATCGACTTGGGCACTTGCGATACCTCCAAGACAGCAACCATCAGTGCTCACCTCTCAGCAAAATAGGAACTCGCGCTCACCAACTTTCTTTGGGACAACAAAGATATCTTTGCTTGGAAGCCGGCCGACATGCTAGGTGTCCCAAGAGAGTTGGCTGAGCACAGAATTGATGTTAATGAAAGCTCCAAACCTATAAAGCAATGGCTACGACGATTCTCACCTGACAAGAAGGCAGCAATTAAAAAAGAAATCACAAAGCTAATGGCGGCCGAATTCATTAGAGAAATCCTTCATTCAGATTGGCTACCAAACCCAATTCTAGTACAGAAAAAGAACACGAACGAATGGCGCATGTGTGTTGATTACACAGATCTCAACAAGCACTGTCCGAAAGATCCGTTCGGGCTGTTACGCATTGATCAGATAGTTGATTCAACAGCAGGATCCGCCCTATTATCCTTTCTTGATTGCTATTCAGGGTATCACCAGATAGCATTAAAAGAGCAAGACCAGAGCAAGACATCTTTCATCACCCCATTTGGTGCCTACTGCTACAAGACCATGTCATTTGGACTCAAAAACACTGGAGCCACCTACCAAAGAGCTATCCAAACATGCCTTGGCGATCAAATCAGTGAAAACATAGAAGCATACGTGGATGATGTAGTTGTAAAAACAAAGAACCCAGATACACTGATTGAAGACATAAGACAAACCTTCGAGAACCTGAAAAAGTGGAGATGGAAATTGAACCCGAACAAATGTGTGTTTGGGGTTCCTTCAGGACAACTACTCGGTTTCTTGGTCAGTCATCACGGAATCGAAGCAAGCGCCAAGCAAATTAGAGCCATAACAGAGATGGGCCCACCCAGAAACATCAAAGATGTGCAAAAACTAATGGGCTGCATGGCGGCACTCAATCGTTTCATTTCAAGGCTAGGTGAAAAGGACTACCTTTCTTTAAACTACTATAGAAGACAGATAAGTTTGAATAGACAGAAGAAGCCAATGAAGCTTTCAAGAAACTTAAGGCATACCTCACATCCTCACCAATTCTCACACCCCCAAGGAAAGACAAAGATATGATGCTATACATTGCGGCGACTACTGCTGTGGTCAGCACGGCAATAGTCATAGAAAGAGAAGAAGAAGGACACGTGTATAAAGTACAACGAGCCATATACTACATCAGCGAAGTATTATCTGAATCAAAAATACGGTACCCGCATGTGCAAAAACTACTCTACGCCCTATTGATCACTTCACGCAAGCTTTGCCACTATTTTGAAAGCCACCAGATCACAGTGGTGACAGACTTCCCGCTCGGAGGACATCTTACACAATAGAGATGCGACGGGACGCATATCAAAGTGGGCAGTTGAACTCAGAGCTCTTAACATCGATTTCACCCCGCGGAAAGCAATCAAATCTCAAGCCCTTGCCGATTTTGTGGCCGAGTGGACAGAGATTCAATAGCCTTTATCAGATATAATCCTTGACCACTGGAAGATGTACTTTGATGGGTCACTCAAACTAGGCAGGAGCCGGTGCAGGCGTTCTCCTCATTTCTCCAGAAGGAAAACAACTCAAGTACGTCCTTCAGATATTATGGCAAGCTACAAATAATGAAGCAGAATATGAAGCCCTCATCCACGGGCTACGAGTGGCAATTACCCTCGGAATAAAGAGATTACTCGTATACGGCGATTCAGTAGTAGTCATCAACCAAGTCAACAAAGATTGGGATTGCACCAAAGAAAACATGGGTGCTTACTGTGCTGAAATATGGAAACTTGAAAAACATTTCCAAGGATTAGAAATTCTACACGTCCTGCGCGATTCCAACATTGCAGCAGATGTCCTCGCCAAGCTCGGATCAGACAGAGTGAAGGTTCCACCCAGCATATTCATAGAAGAGCTATCAGTTCCCTCTATCAAACAACCTAGTGAAACAACCCATGAAATTCAGGCTAAAGGCGTTCAGATCTTGGTAATCAACACTTCATGGAGCCAAGTTTTCATCGACTATATCAAAGAAAATAAATTGCCAGCAGATAAAGCAGAAGCCACCCAAGTTGTCCGCAGAAGCAAAAACTACATTCTAGTAGGAGATAGACTTTACAGAAGAGCATCATCATCAGGAGTACTCCTAAAATGTGTCTCATTTGAAGAAGGCAAAGAGATCCTAGACGAAATACACTCAGGTTGCTGTGGAAATCATGCCGCTTCAAGAACACTGGTTGGCAAAGCATTTCGCACCGGATTCTACTGGCCAACCGCTTTGAAAGACGCAGAAGAACTTGTTAGAAAATGCAAAGGTTGCCAAATGTTTGCAAGACAAGCCCATGTACCAGCTCACAATCTTATCTGCATCCCACCCACTTGGCCTTTTTCCTGCTAGGGGCTGGATCAAGTAGGACCTCTGAAGAAAGCAAAAGGCAGGCTTCGAGTACATCTTTGTAGCAATTCGACAAGTTCACCAAGTGGATTGAATACAAACCACTCACGAAATACAGCGCAGCCAAAGCAGTCGAGTTCATCCAAGACATTATACACCGCTTCAGCATGCCCAATCGAATCATCACAGATCTAGGCTCCCCCTTCACAGCTATAGAATTCAAAAGCTGGGCACAAGACTGTGGTTTCAGTATAGACTACGCGTCTATTGCACATCCAGAAGCCAACAGACAAGTAGAAAGGGCTAATGGACTCATACTAGCCGGATTAAAACCAAGGTTATACGAAGAACTAGTGGACTATGGGTCCAAATGGATTGAAGAATTACCTAAAGTAGTATGGGGGCTACGAACTCAAATAAGTAGAGCAACAGGCTACTCACCCTTCTTCCTAGTTTACGGGTCAGAAGCCGTACTGCCTGCCGATTTGATCTGGACATCACCAAAGATAGAACAATACGATGAAGGAGAAGCAGAACACACAAGAAGATTAGAACTCGACAGCTCAGAAGAAGTCAGAATAAACGCTACCCTCCAATCAGCCAGATACCTACAAGGTTTAAGACGACACTACAACAAGAGTACCCGTCCTTGATCATTACAAGTCGGAGACTTAGTGCTAAGAAGGATACAAAAAACTAACGGATGACATAAGCTACTCAGTCCATGGGAAGGTCCGTTCATTGTCACAAAAGTCACCGGACCAGGCACATACAAGTTAATAATCAAAGATGGAAGAGAAGTCAACAATACATGGCACATCAGCCAGCTAAGAAGATTCTACGCGTAAAAACAACTCAAGAAAAAACAGATATGCAAGCCACAAGGGACCAACGTTCACAATCAACAAGGGACAATATTCCTCGACAACATATGTATTAGTTTATATTCATGATCAATAAAGATGATATTCATCCACAGCATGTCCTGTCATGACTTTCAACGAGTTGTTTTCACGAAACAAAAAGCAAAATGGCTAAAAACATGCCTGAGCATCCCGGCCGAGAGCAAAATAGCTGAAAAGACGCTTGAGCCCGCCGATGAGGGTAGCTAAAAGCTAACACCCGAAACAAAAAGCAAAATGGCTGAAAACATGCCTGAGCATCCCGGCCGAGAGCAAAATAGCTAAAAGACGCTTGAGCCCGCCGATGGGGGTAGCTAAAAGCTAACACCCGAAACAAAAAGCAAAATGGATGAAAACACGCCTGAGCATCCTGGTCGAGAGCAAAATAGCTGAAAAGACGCTTGAGCCCGCCGATGAGGGTAGCTAAACGCTAACACTCGAAACAAAAAGCAAAATGGCTGAAAACACGCCTGAGCATCCCGCCCGAGAGCAAAATAGCTGAAAAGACGCTTGAGCCCGCCGATGAGGGTAGCTAAAAGCTAACACCCAAAACAAAAAGCAAAATGGCTGAAAACACGCCTGAGCATCCCGGCCGAGAGCAAAATAGCTGAAAAGACGCTTGAGCCCGCCGATGAGGGTAGCTAAAAGCTAACACCTGAAACAAAAAGCAAAATGGCTAAAAACATGCCTGAGCATCCCGTCCGAGAGCAAAATAGCTGAAAAGACGCTTGAGCCCGCCGATGAGGGTAGCTAAAAGCTAACACCTAAAACTAGTTGACCGAAATTAAGCTTAAAAAGACCCTCCAGCTCTTCGTTCTAAAAAGCAAGAGGCTCGAGGGCTACATCCAGATAGGAATACTTTTTCCTCAGAAAAACACAAGTGCCACTCAAGAAAGTACTCGGATGCCGAAGTTTGTCAAGGCAACATTCTATGCCGAGTCGTTTTACATAGCGTAGACGAAAGGTTGTCAACACAAAGATCTACATCTAACAAGTCATAGCGCAGTCAAAGCACTCGACGGATCATAAAAGAGGAAGAAAAGAAAAGTACTCGACAAATCGAGGGATTTCGTCAGGATAACGCACATAGTTGTTTACAGGGCAGAGACGAAAACGGGACAAAGTACTCAGCAAGTCAAGTAACTCCGACCACACCCGGGCAAAGAATACATCAACAAAAATAAAGAATCTTCATTTGAAGAGGAGTGTAATATTACAAGAGGCTGGTCAATTGGATTAGGCATTGTCATCAGGAAGGGAAATATCAATATTAAGACTGTCTACAACCCTACTGGCTAAACCTTCGACCTCAGGCTCCATTCCTCTCAACGGCATCAAGGTATTCTTGGCTATCAGCTTCCTCTGCTATCTTAGACAGAGGCGCCTCTGGAGCAAGGACCCAGACCTGGGCTAGCACATTCTTGGTACATACTTGAGCGCACTTCTTCGCGAACTCTTGGAAACGAGTCAGAATCCGAGGAATGAACTGAGCCCTAAGATTGCCCGTCATCCGCTGGAGTCCGGAGAACATCAGCTACTGAACGAAAGGATTTCCACAAAATGTTCCTAATTTTCAGTAGCCGTCGCCAGCTTCCAAGACAAGTCTTCAATAGTTTTTTGGGCCTGCACAAGATCTTTATCAGCTCCACGCCTGATCAACTTAGCAAGTGCAAGTTCTTCTTCAACATGAGTAATTACCTCCTCAGCCTTGTTATGACTTGTACTGAACAAGAGTCTTCATTTCATCAATGCCCTCCTGAGAGCTTTTTTCCTTCAACTCGGAGAGCTGGACAAGACACCAAACAACAAGTCAGCAGGAGGGAAAGGTTTGAATACTGAAAGAAACAGAGAGAACCCGGAATACCTTTACATTCTTTCTTCACGGCTTCCAAGCTCTTCATGGCCTCCGAGTTCTTTGAAGCCTCCCGGATAGCAGCATCTTTTTGTTTCTCCAACTCCTGGGCAACAGTGTCTCTCTATTTCTCTACCTCTACCACCCGGGCACGGAGAGCCTTTTCCTCTTTTTGATGCGACTTACGCTCAGTCTCCAACTCGGCCCGGAGGAGGTCAAGGTCAGTCTTCAGAGAACTTACCTCGGAGGACAACTTCTTCTCAGTTTCAGACGAAAAGAAGAAGCCGGTATGGTCACGAGAGAAAGTCTAAACAATTAAAGAAAGAGAAAAATAAGGCGTAAGGACGAAGGTAAAACAAATGGCCTAAGAAAGAATCTCAGAAAAAACTTACGTGAAGCTTCTCCCCGAAAGAAGTCGCAGAGGACGCCAAGCTCCCCCAGGCTGCGGTCAGCTCCGATAGCCGATGGGTGGCATCGAACTGTTGCACCACGTCATCGGTAAAAGAGGGACCGCCGGAAGCAAGAGAAGGGGAAGGAGAGGCCGGCTGGGGCAAAGAAGGAATGACCAAAGCAACCTCCCGGGAAGCCGAAGCCAATCCCTTAGAAGGACCCGACGCGACGGCCACAGTCACCTCCGGGGCAGCCAAGTCCGCAACTTCACCAGGTAGCTCTGAAGCCCCCGCAGCAACTTCACCAATAGTATGTTGCGAGTCCTAAGGCTCAGAACTCAATGGCACAGTGGAAGGCTGAGAAGAAGTCGATGAAGAAATGAGAGAAGATGAAAGACTGAAAATTGATAAAAGAAATCACCGATGAGAACCAGAAGAAGGAAGACAGAAGCAAAAGGATGAAACCAGAATCTACTCACCCAGCCACTTTCTTCTTCGCGAAGCCAAAAGAAGGCCTCGCAGGGGGGACCACGACGGCGAAAACGTCCCTGCCACCCGACGACAGGAGCGGGATAGCAGATACCAGAGCCACGGAAGAAGCTGGGGCTGGAGCCGTGGAAGAACTCTGCACTGGAGGAGCGATAGGGCTCGGTACCGAGGCTACCAAAGAACTCGACACCGGAGCTTCAAAAGAAGTCAGTGCGGGAGCCTCAGAAGAACTCATACCCGACGTCTGGTTACTTCAAAAAGTTTAAGACTAAAAGTCAAGACAAAGAAGAGAAATTCAATGCAACAGGAATATGAAAACAACTCACCGCCGCATGATGAGGGGTACTTCATCATCCTCCTCTCCCTCTGCCAAGGAAACCTGAGCACCTGCTGAAAAAAGAATAAAAAGTACTCGGTTCAAGAGAAAAATAGGAAAACAAAGGAACAAAGAGTATTAAATGTGCTCACCTAAGAGCATGCTAGCAACAACTGGAGTACCTGAGAGAGTACTTGGTTTGTGAGACTTCTTGGAGACAGGCAGGCCAGATGAAGACCCATCCGTTCGCCCCCTCTTCGAGACACTACGAGGACCGTGAGGGACTAGACGAGGAACATATTCTTCATATACATCAATAAATCCGGAAGAAACTCCAGGAAGCGCTGTGGAGGTTGGGGACTTACTAGTTGCAGAAGTTCCAGCAAGTTTATCCCCAGTCTCTGCCACGGCAGGGAGAACATCAAGAGGGATCGGGTCAATAAAGTTCCGCCCAAGCGCCTACGAAAAAGGATAAAATAGCAAGACAAGGAAAAGCTAAGCAAAAATGGATGCAGCAAGAGTACATAAAGTACCCAAACAAAGAGATAAACAACTCACAGCTGAGGGCGGGTTGTTGGCAGAGAACTCGAAGATAGCAGGAGGAACAACGCTCACTCCTTTCAACATCTTCTGGAGACGCTCGAGTACCTCCTCATCGGTCAGCTCAAGAGCTAGGACCATGCGTGAAGGATCCTCGGCCCCTAGAATACTCGAAGCCAAGGTGCTCCCGCTCTTTCAAAGGCTGAACTCGACGATGAAGAAAACTCGAAACAATACTGAAACCAGTTAAACCCTGCTATTTCAGCATGCTAATCCTATCAAGGAATGGCTGGATCACTTGAATCTCAGTAGGTGACTCAAGTTTCTTAACCCATCGGTCATTCACCATAGGACCAGATCCAGAGTGGACGACAAGGGAAGGGATCAAATTGACAGCATAAAACCAGTCGGCACGCCAATCTTTTACAGAATCAACCAGGTCATAGTCAAAGAACTTGCTCTTAAGACCCTGGCAAAACTGAATCCCGCAACCGCCAAGAACGCTGGTTTCTTCGCGGCGGGGTTGGGGTTTCAGGCGAAAGAAGTAACGAAATAGAGAAAGAGAAGGGGGAATTCCAAGGAAAGCTTCGCAAAGATGAACAAAGACAAAAAGGTGAAGAACTGCATTAGGAGCAAGGTGGTTTAGGCAAATCCCAAAATAATCAAGAAATTGGTGAAGAAAAGCGGAGGCGGGAAGACAAAGTCCAGCGTGAATGAATGAGACAAAAAGAACGATCTCACCAGGAACTAGAACAGGAACTCGATGCTTGCCTGGAACTCTCCATTCAGCAAAAGCCTAGCCCTAGATCAAGCCGTCGCTAACAAGCTCACGAAGCTGCGCTTCGGTGGTTGTCGGAGCCGGCCAAAACTTCTGGGCGACCCTCATGGCAACAAACTCCTAATTCTTGATCAAGGAGAGTGAAGACTCCTCGTCCATGAAAGAATACTGGGACTTGCTGGCGGTTTTCTTCTTGCCCATGTACTAACGAAGGCAAAAAGAAATCAGAGGAAAAAGAAAACCTAGATGGCGGCGCTAAGGACGACGGCGGCAATGGCGACGGCGGATGATTAAGAGCTAGGGTTTGAAGGCAAAAGAAAGGCAGTAAAGAAAAAGAGGACGAAGGGTCTATAAATAAATTTTACTGCGTTAGAAACGGCCCACCAGGCCCGTTAAAACATCGTGTGAGAACGCAACGGTCCATTTACCGACGCAGCTAAAATGACGGAGGGCACAAATCCACACAACGGTACAATCCAATAGGCAGATTTTAGACTTATCCATCCAGCATTACTACGGAGCCATCAGATAACTGCAAGAACAACCCATCCTCAAAGAAGAAAGGGAGGGTAACTTCTGAAGGAACAAAAAAACCCAGTTCTTGATAAAAAGAACTCGGAAATTCCATAAGCAATACAACAGGAGAAAGCATGACAACTAAGAAGGCATGAATCTTTTTTATTACAAATGAAATCAAGAAGTACAAGATTACACATCTTACAAGACCCGACGAACTCGGTACTACAACAAGCAAGGTAGCAAAGAGGAACCCGGACACAGCTAGGCTCTGGAACGACTACGTGTTCCAATTTGCTGCCAGGTAGAACAAACCGCCCTCGGCTACACTGTTTTCTTCAAAGGACGAACACAGTGCATCCAAGACGGAAATCAGCAGCACAGCAGGAAAGCATGGACCAAAGGAGGCTGGCAGGCATCTGTCTACCCAAGCCCAATGTGATGCAGGATCAGGTGTTGATCTGCACCGGACAGCCGCAGGGCAGACAAAGAGCGCTAGCCAAGAACTGCCGGATGAAGGAACGAAGCCCACATCATAAGACTTCCTCCAACTACCGCCACCAACTTCCTGATGCACCGCCACTACGGGATTAGTCTACCTCTAACCCCTATCACAAGACTTCCTCCAGCTACGACGAGATACACAACAACTACAAGATACGCCCGGGGGCTGCTCAACTTCACAAACTACCATATCCATGACTACAAAGACTTCAGGCCACACAACAGAATGCTCAATGATTTAAAAACAAGCACCATAGGAGGGTATTTATAGACCAAAAGAGCGGTGCACATGAACTGGGAGCACCAAAGGTAAAGACCTGACAAAGGAAATAGTGAAAAGATAGAACTCAATGAAAAAGGACTCAGGCGTGAAGGAACAGTGACCAAGGACAGGCATATTCGGAAGGATATACCACCACGGTACAACCCGTCAACAAACAGCATTTACACCCAACCAACTCCACACAACCACATCCGACAACAGAAGACTAGCGGAGAGTATGCCAAGGCCATGTAACCGAGTTCTTTCCAAATAAAAGAACCCGGACATAAGCTCGGAGGCTGGATGCTGCGAAACTACAAGGATGATGGTTTAATCCAAGACTAAAGGGCTGCTTTAGAAAGATGCCGCAAAACTACTCGGATGATGACATAATCCAAGTCTCGGGGACTACTTCAGAACACAAATTTTCAAACAACATAAAGATTCAAGACCCTCCAACTTTTTGTTCCAAATAGCAAGAGGCTCGGGGGCTACACTCAGTGAGTGCACTTTTTCTTCGAAACTTCGAAAAAGCGCACGTCACCAAAAGACTTCCTCAATGCAGACCACTTCAAGACATTACGACAAAAAGAACCCGGAACGAGCCATATTCGAGTTCTTTTTGATAAAACTTCAACGAACAATCAGAGCAACTTCAAGACAAGATCCTCCAGCTTCTTGTTCCAAATAGCAAGAGGCTCGGGGGCTACAACCAGATGGATGTACTTTTTCTTCAAAAAGCACTCACTACTCGAAGATCCTAAGAAGCGCTACAAGGTTTCACTCTAGAAAGCACTCGGATGACGTTTGTTCCTACTCAACAAGACCTGAAGGAGCAAAACGAGACTTTCAAATCTCAACCATGAAGTGCTCGGGGGCTTGTCGATGCGAGACCCACAGGATACCCCGCAAGGGAGAGAGAAGATCTAGTCTAACTAGGATTCTTTCCATGGACTGAGTAGTAGTACTATTCAGTAATCCTATTAGGAACTCTCATTGTAAACCGACTAGGACTCTGGCCTCCTGACTATATAAAGGAGGGCAGGGCTCCTGGGGAAGGAGACAACAGAACAATAATTGTACGACACAACACAATCAATCCAACGCAGAGGCTAACGCCGACTGGACGTAGGGTTGTTACTCGACCACAGTCGAGGGCCTGAACCAGGATAAATTGACTGTCTCTTGCGTTCACCGTCGAGTTCCGCATACGCTGAAGCCCGAACAAATACTGCCCCGGGAACCCCCGTGGCAGGCTATCGGTGGTAAAACATCGACAGGAACTAGGCGTGGGAGGATTCCCTGAGTGGGCATGCGAAGCCGCGAAGCAGCATCGGAGGGAGCAGTGGAGGGACGCTAAGGGATGACGGAGGGCCGGAGGCCCAACAAGGCCTCCAATAATTTGAAAACCGAGATTGCAATTGGCGCAAAGTTGAATTTGCGAGATATTTTAAAGTCCATTTTAGCTCCTTCATACCTTCACTATTGCCGTAATCTAAATTTTCACATCGAACTCTAAAATTAGACATCACATCCCTTGACTCTAAAAAAACCGTTCAAATTACTTTTTTAGTTTGAAGTGGCTTTGAAGGTGATTTTGCGTTTTTAGTGAAAAAACCGGTAAATACTTGATATGATTTTTAAACCACGTAAAGTGTCTATAATCTTCTAGAAATTCTGAACAACTCTAAATATAGATTGGGACACAAATCTAAATAAAATATTTAGATTTCGTGAAAATGTCTTTATTATTAAGGCATTCTTTGGTCCTAACGCTTTTGCCTAGTGTTTGGGCTTGCAGGAAATTTTAATTATAGGCTATTCAAAACACCCCACACCTTTAGCCATCCAAAGATCTTTGAGACTTTTATCTGTGTGCCATTATGAAAGATTGTAATTGCATGTAAGCTATTAAAAAGTTCGAGCGGTCACAGGTGCCACTGCTCTAAACTTATTTGCTCTCCACATCATTCCATCCATTTTGGGTGGAAACGGTGGCTAACGGAGCTCGCAAAAGACAGACTTGCCCTCAGGCAAGTATGGCTGTGTCCTGATGTAACAACCCATGGTTTTGCATGTAATGAAAAACCCAACTTTTTAAACTTTTTCTTAAAACATTGCTTGTCATTGTATTGCATGTAATATTAGGTCAAACTTAAGTCAATTGTTTCCTCTTCTAACCCTGATTTCAAATGAAAACCTAATCCCTCTTCCCCTTATTCAAACTGAATTTACAATAATCTTGTGCACCATGTAGTATAGATGCATGAGTGATTTGGATCTTATATTGTGTGTGCTTGGAGGTAGCCCTTCTCCAAAAATCCTTGTACATGTTGGAAATAGAGAATCCTTTCTCCTTAATTTCCTAGCCAGCAGGCTGCACGAGCATGCATGCTCCTGTGCCGTTCCTCTAGTTTCATGAATCACGTAATTAGGCAGCCAACCCTTCGTGCATGTTGTTTTCTACACAACAGAAGCCAGCTCGAGAGCACGTATTCGAGCTGGAGCCTGCTGACAGCAGTGTACACCGCAATACAATGTTTCGTACCTTGTACGTACCAGGGCCCCAACCACAAGCAGCTAGCGCTAGCACTTGGACCCTCACGCACCAGCTGGCCAGCCCGGACATCGGCCCACCAAGAGCAGCTGGACACCACGCTTCCTTGCCCTCGCGCAAGGAGCCGCCGCCGCTCTTCCTCTCTGCCTCGCGTGCACACCACGGGCGCTGGGAAACACCGTCACTGCCCTCCCCGCTCGCACGCGCGAGGAAACGAAGCCGCTGCCACGCGCCAGACGTGGAAACCACCGTAGGCCCGGACCCAGCCGTCAGCCGCAGAGACCACTCCTTCCGTGTTTCCTCCCGTCAGCCGACCGTAACGCCTCCGTCTTCGTCTTTCTCCGTACCGGCTCCTCTGCCTTCCGTCCGCGTTTCCCCTGCCTTCCGTCGGAAGCCACGGCGCTCGGCCTCGGATGCCTCGCGTGACCTCAGCCACGGACTGAACCGCAGCGCCGACCCGTGTTTCGCGGGATGCCCTGGACCCACAACACCCAAGCGCCAGCCCTAGCCCTTCACGAAGCTTCTCGGACCGCTACCTGCTCCGTACCTTGGATGGCCGCAACGTCGCGCCGGCCGTCCCATCAAACGGCCCGCACGCCGGTGCACCTCGCCAGGAACCCTAGCAGCCGGCCTATAAGAACCCCAGCCAGCGAGTGCCCTCGCCATCTCCCTCTGTCCACCGCCACAAGCACGCTCCTCTCTGCCTCCCTGTGCTCCCTCGCCGCGACGCGCCAGAGCGCGGTCTCTGTGCTCGCCTCCCGGAGCCGGCTGCACCGAGCTCAATCTTGTTGTCGCCATCGCCGGAGCCCTCGTCCTCGTCAGGCACGCGACGATGGCTGCGTCGTGAAGCCACAGCCTCCGCGCCTCGCCGCGGAGCCACGGACGTCGTAGCCTCGGCGGAGGCGAAGCTGCCCATGCGGCAGGGTGGGGCAGCCGCCCCACCTAACGCCGGAGTAGCACCACTACTGGCCCCCATGTCTTCCTCCCTTCCGGCCAGGCAGCCAGCAGAGCGGCGCGAATGGCGTCTGCCGCGACGGCCGACGAGCGCGAGAGCTGCAGCCAGCCGCCCAACCACAATGAAAAACGGCCCAATAAACTCAGCCTGGCAACCGGCCCAAGTGGAAGTGTGTGTTCCCAACCCCAAATCTCTAATTCCCAATCGGCAATCGTCCCGGCTCGGCGACTCCTCCATTCGCGCCGCTCCGCTCGGCGCTCGCTCAAGCAATCACGCCGCGCCGCTCGGCGCTCGGCCGCTGGATGCAGCCGCCCGGCGCCTGCCCGCCCCGGTCCCAGCTGACCGGCCCCGAGCCCCAAGGTGCACCACGCTGTAGCCGGCCAGCCGCCGGCGCCCGCCCGCCCCGCGGCCCCCGGCTGACCGGCCTCGAGCTATGCTCCTGCATCGCTCCCGCTCGGCGCTCGACTGCTCGCTGGCTCGCTGCAGCCGCCCGGCGCCCGCCCGCCCCGCGGCCCCGGCCCCGAGCTGCGCAACATTACCGTGTGTTGATACTTTCTTGGCTAGATGGGGTCGATCAAGGCTAGATGATAACTTAATCACTTAAGAGCATCATTACCGTGTTGATACTTTCTTGGCTGCTATTGATGCTATTATCACCGAGATGGACCATCGCTTCAATGAGGTATCATCAGAGTTACTTGTTTGCTTCTCATGTCTTGATCCAAGAAACTTCTTTTCCAAGTTTGATGTTGAAAAGATTGCTCGATTAACAGAAATATATGAAGAAGATTTCTCTGACTTGGATCGCTCTAATATAAGAGAACAACTTCAGACATTCATCCTTCACATGAGAAGAGTTGAACAATTCAAGGCTTGTCATGATTTTGTAAGCTTGGTCGTACACATGGTTAAAAGTGAAAGAGACATCACTTTTCCATTGGTCTATCGCCTCATCAAGCTAGCATTGCTTCTACCTGTTGCAACTGCCATGGTTGAAAGAGCATTCTCGGCTATGAATATAATCAAGACAGATTTGCGCAATAGGATGTCCGATGAATGGCTTAATGACTTGATACTCGGATTTTTAGAGGTCTTGATGGAGATGAAATGAGGAAGACATTTCAAGCTATAAAAATCGGGCTATTGACTTGCCTAGGCCACGAAGACCTAGACACGATTAGTTCTTTAATAGTAGGCTAGTGGTGTAGTGGTATGTCTCCTCGTAACTTTATTATTGCATTATAATTCATATATTACACACTAAGTCACTAATTGATTTTCTCTTCAAATTTATAGGTTTTTTTAGCTCTTGGAATGTTGAATTTTGGTCTTTAATTTGGACACTTATTCTTATTCGGTTGGTCTTTGTTGAATTAACGGACTACTATCTTTAAATTAGAGGTACCATTATCCATCGCTATTTAAATTTGTCATAGATTAGCTATTGATGTACGCCCTTTTGTTGTCATTAAAAAGTTATGTCTGGGATGCGCCTCACCTAAATTTTGTTTGAGCTCCGCCGCACTGCTCGGCCCCCCATGTTCCACCGCAACCCGGTAAGCCTCCAACGCCCAAAGTCCCTCCTTTTACCCGCACGGCGACTGAACGTCCGCCTTGCAGCCGAAGCCACCGCCTCGGGCGTGAGCCGAGTGCGGACGCACCCGCGACGGCAGAACGCCACTCAGCGGCACGACCGAGACGCCGAACCTGCCGGTGACCTCCACCGCCCGACGCCGCCATCTCGGCCTTGAACCCCCGTGACGCGGAGCTGAGAACACCCGTCCGAGACCGCCGTCAACATCGCCTTCATCCTCAAGCCAGCGAGAAGCCGCACCTTCCCAGCCTCTCGGCGTCGCCTCCTTGTCCAGGAACCGGAGCACCACGGCCTCGCCGCGGCCGTGACCGCGACGCCGCAGCCACGACCCCGCACTGAGAACCACCGGTGAGCCTCCCTCGCCAAAAGGCGCCTACCTTCTCCTGTTCGTGACGTTAACCCGCGCCTGATCTACCCCGGCCCTCGATGCCGGCAAGTTGCTCCTACAGGCTTCCGGCAGCCTACGCCGAGGACTTCGAGCCTCCCTGGAGCACCTTCACCTCGAGCCCTGCCACCACCTCGCCACCAGCCAGGACACGGCCTCGTCAGGACAGCACACCGGCGTGAACGCGTTCTGCCGGCCTCGAACCCTCCCTGAATCACGTGTTCTGCCGCCGACTAGCCCTCCGGTGAGCACCCCCGCCTCAAGCCCCCACCTTTGTACGTTGCCTTAGCCTGCCTGTCCCGGCCATCACCGCCGGCTCTGTGTCTCTGTCCCCTCGTCGGCCTGGCCTCCCGGAGCGTCGTTGGGCGTTTTGTGCCCATTCACGCATGATCACGGCTTCACATCATGAGCACAAGCCAAGCCCTTGGGCCTTTCACCGAGAACCTGCAGGAGCGTCACCACCGTTCCTGCGTACACACCTTGCGCTCGCCCGCAACCACGGCCACGCGCTACACAGACACACATCCAGCACACGCGCACCTGCACACGCACGCACGTCGCGGCCCAGCAGTCCACGCGGCTGCGCTGCTCACACACCAGCCGCCGTCTCGCCAGGTCGCAGCCGAAGCCGGCCATGGGGCCACGGCGAGCTCTCCGCCGGCACCCTCTTACTGTACCGACACGAACACTCCGTTCCCTTCCCAAGCTGAGTAGCTGATGCCTTGGGGACGCACGGAACACCACCCGCACACCGGCGCGCGAGCGCGCAAGTGCGGCACTGACTCGCGCTTGCCACGGATGCACGCAGCCATGATCCACCATGGGCCATGTCGCCCGTAACCAAGGCACCTCCTTTCTGTCTTCCCGAGGCCCCGCACACGCATTCCGGGCATTGCCCTGTCCTCTGCCCTGGCGCGTTCTTCTTGGGGTCTGGGGAACCGCCGCAGCCTGGCGCCCGCGGCCGCGTCTCGCGCGCGCACTTGACACACGCGACCACACAGAGGCAAGCGACCTCGACGCGACGCCTATTGGCTCGCACAGCACGGCAGCGCCGCGTCACTCGCGACCATCGTAGCCTCACTGACCACCCACAGCACTGCACTGGCCATCGCACAGCACCGCCGCTGCCAGCCGCCCTAACCGCGGTCTGGCACGCGCCCTCGGCTCACACGAACGCCCAGCCGGCGCTGCGACACATGCGGCCACCATAGTCTCGCACGCGCTGGCCGCAGACCCTCTCGTTGAGCCCCTGACCGGCCTGTATTCCTTTCCTTCCACCGCCAATCCGTTGCCTCTATCATCACCTAGACAGACTTCTGCAGCAGCTGCCGGTGCGCTGCCCGTCCGTCGAACACCTAGACCTAGCCAGTGGAGCCACTGCCCCCTTCCTTCCTTCCTTGGTTTACAAGCCCAGCCGAAGCCCTTCCCTTTCTCAGCCTTTGGATCAGGCCCAAGTGGCCATCCGGCCCATCTCTGGCGCCAGGCCTCGGGCTGGCCTGGTGGGCAGCAATTGCAGCCAACCCTTGACTTTCTCCTTTTATATGTTTTCAGAATACCTATCCACCTTCAAAAATTCATATCAAATTCATCCCAACTCCAAAAATTATGAAACCAATTTCATAATTTTTCTAAAATCCTAGCCTACCTCCTAGTGCTGTTTTTGAGTTTAGTGAAGTTAGGTTTTGTTGCTGTTTATTGGATCTTATTGCTAGTAGTCGCTCGTATTTATTTCGGCATTGTACGTTTTGTATAGCTTTGGATCCGAGGAAACTCTCGAAGGACGAGATGGACCGTGCGAAGGGCGACTAAATCAACAAAGCGAAGCTTACCATCCCGACAACGCAGGTGTCATGGCTTCACCATTCTCTTAGTAACCTATTTAGACATCACAGTAGTTGTGCTAGCGCTTTTTATTTTATGGCTTGCTTGCCAAATTGATTGCATTGATTGAACCCCTACCTTGATTGAAACCCATATACCCTGGCATACTTGCTCCTATTTATATTGCGCGCATGCTTATGATATACCTTGCTTGCTTGCATATACCTCACTACTTCGATTATTGAGACTTGATGGATGTTGGATGTAAGTCGAGGCTTTCGAGCCGATGCCTTGTGTAGTGATACTTGGGATGAATGATTCTCCTATCCTTGAGAGTGAGGTGTTAGAGGTGAGGTATGACGGGTGAACTTCGGCTGTAGTGACTGACGTGACATGCCATGGGAGTACTTGGGGCTTGTCGATGAAATATGGTCGGCAGTCTATCGAGGGGTATGCCCACGGTAGTAGATGAATCAGTGGAGGTGCAAGTAATAGGAGCTAGATGGTGACACAAGCGCAGAGACAAACGATTTAGACAGGTTCAGGCCGTCTGATCGACGTAATACCCTACATCCTATGTCTTTGGTGGACTGTATTGAATATGAAATGCATTCGAGGGGGTCCCTACCCACCTTATATAGTCTAGAGGGTAGGGTTACAGGTCGGTTTAGGTCTAGATCTATTCGGCTATATAGTAGGTATTTACAAGGAATGTGATATCTATCATATCCGAACAGATCTTCCTTCATCGCCAAGATGTCTTCTAGTTGTCATGCGGTGCATGCCGACCAGAGCCGAGCACCGTAGGTCTTGATCTTATAGGCTGGACCTCCCCTGGTGGTGCAGCCCATGTCCATTACCATGGGTACCTAGGGTTATACCCCCCCATAGCTAGTCCCCGAGCGTCTTGTATCCGCTGAGCAACGCCATCTTGAACAAGTCCGAGCAGTTTGATGTGAAAGCCGATCAGTTTAACTAGTGATCCAAGCGGTGGAAGTCAAAGCCGACCAATTTAACTAGTGAACTGAGCGGTGAAAGTCAAAGCTGACCGATTTAACTGGTACGTAGATCTCAAACTTAGCCAAGTAAAGCTTGCCAGAAGGATGTAAGGGGCTCAAGATAAAAATTTGAAAATTCTCCACCTTAGGCGAAGTGTAGCCACTTAGACTCTGTTTGCGAGGAATCATCCATAATTTAGTCAATAAAAAGGGTAAATCAAGAAAAGAGCACTACATTCACCGCTAGGTGAAGTATAGCCACTTAGTCCCTGAGCCTACTAGAAGATGAAGAATGAATCTTGTAGCAGGGTCAAAGAAAATAAATCTAAAAGCTTGTCGATATCATCTAACATGTGCGTATCAAGACCTAGACGTGCTGCCCAAGATCAGCACCCTGATTCAAACAGCATGGAGCAAGATGATAGCACACCGATGAGACATAGCAAGATCCGACCACCAAGGGAGTCCCCATCTTAGTTGGTGACTCTTGCACAAAGAATCCGAACACTGAGT
The DNA here is from genome assembly GCF_019320115.1 of Miscanthus floridulus. Lineage (NCBI taxonomy): Eukaryota > Viridiplantae > Streptophyta > Magnoliopsida > Poales > Poaceae > Miscanthus > Miscanthus floridulus. Next base: position 21,175,458 of record NC_089586.1, on the reverse strand, counting down.
CCCCAGCTTAGCTGGCGATGAAGTGATGAACAATCCAAACACCGAGGAGTCCCTAGCTTAGCTGGTGAGCCCCTAGCATAGCAGACGATGAAGCGACGAATAATCCAAACACTGAGGAGTCCCCAACTTAGCTGGCGATGAAGCGACAAACAATCCAAACACCAAGGAGTCCCCAGCTTAGCTGGCGAGCCCCCAGCGTAGCGGACGATGAAGTGACGAACAATCCAAACATCAAGGAGTCCCCAGCTTAGCTGGCGAACCCCTAGCGTAGCTGATGATAAAGCGACGGACAATCCGACCATTTGGTTGGTGAAGAATTGAGCACCGGGCAGCCCAGCCAACTGGTCGGCAACGAAGTAAGCGCCCAGTAGAAGTGAGTGCCGAACAGTCTGACCAGCTGATTGGCGATGAAGGTCATGAACCTAGTGGTCCGACTAGTTGATCGGTGGAGAAGTCCAAAGGCCAGGTGGTGCGACCATCCAGACAAGGATCCTGTAATAAATATGTAGAATGGGTAGTACATGATGTAAAAATAAATACATGAACTCATCGATGAAAGCAGCAGAGCGGAATAGATAGACATTATGTTTGTATGAAGTGTTCATATTTTAAATATGAGTAACTTCCTGCCAGTTGGTTCTGTATTGCATCACCAGCCCCGACTAGCCCATACTCCATAGCGTAGAGTGCTTAGCACCTATTTACGCGTAAGAGCACAAGCGTCGCTGAGGAGCCACTGCCGACCATCCATAATGCAGAGGGCTGGTGCTCATGCACATGTAGGAGTGAGATCGAGAACAAGACTATTTTTGGTAGCGCAAGTGAGAACATGGCTGGTCGGCGAGTTGATGAAGAATATCTTAAATATATTGTAAATATTAAGTTTTCTTTTGGAGATGTGTTTATATTTAATATAAACTGCCCCGAGCTGTTAGTTTGTTGGTTGAGCCCCCCAGCCCTGGCTAGACCATAAACCGTAATGCAGAGCGCTGGAGCTCGTGTACATGTAGGAAGTCAAGCATCACCGAGGAGCTGCTGCCGACCACCCATAACACAGAGGGTAGGCACTCGTGCACGTGTAGGGAAAAGCCAGAGACAGGGCCGTCTGTGGAGAGACAAGCATAAACGTGGCTGTTCGGGGAGCCGTTGAGGCGAAAGCGTATGTCATCTTTAAGATGGTATACATGGAGAAAAGTTGTTTGGAGAATAATCATGTAGAGAATAGTATGAAGAAACATCATGGTGAAAACTTTATTAAATATTCATATATAAAAATGTACTTATCTTTAGAAATAATGACTGATCGGCGGTGATGAAATTACCCAGCCTTCGAGCTTTCTGGCTTGTTGTCATGGCGGCGGTCGCGGTCGTTATAACACTATTCTTTGCGGTGATCATTGTGACGCGGTAGGCGATCAGAATGAGTATTCCAGTCAGCTCGCTTAGCGGCTCGGACGGTTCGTTTGATAGCTCAGATGGGTACGTGGAGTCATAGGCGAACGAACATAATTGGAGCCTAACGGAGTCAATCTGCCTAGGGAGGCAAAGTCCTTGAGCATGTCTGACCGAGGCGAGGGCGTAGTCCAAGATCTTCCTTGCATGCCTGAGATACATGAGGTTGCCTGCATGGTGGTGTAGATCCAGATGCATATGTGCTTGTATATCTCTTCAACTACTCCAATTTGCTTGTATGGCCGACCAGCATCTTTAGTGGAAACACTGCTCCACATCGCGTTATCGCCGGCCGCCTTTCCTGATTGCTGGTTGTCGTGATCCACGGAAACAATTTAGCTTTCTTGGATTGCTTGACTCCGATCTTGTTGTCGTGTTTTGTGTCTATTGGAGGCGCATGGCAAGGCATCGGACTCCAGCACGTGCGGCCATATATAGTCTAGAGGGTAGGGTTATAGGTCGGTTTAGGTCTAGATCTATTTGGCTATATGGTAAGTATTTACAAGGAATGCGATATCTATCATATCCGAACAGATCTTCCTTCATCGCTAAGACGTCTTCTGATTGCCGTGCGGTGCACGCCGACCAGAGCTGAGCACCGTAGGCCCTGATCTTATAGGCTGGACCTCTCCTGGTGGTGCGACCCATGTCCATTACCATGGGTACCTAGGGTTGTACCCCCCATAGGGCTCCCTGAAGGTACCTGTGGTGGGTACAACTTGTGGATACAAAGGTGGTGTTGTGATTGTGCCGTCGAGGGCATGGGTCTTTTGCGACCCATTGGAGGAGATGGTCGCTATAGCCATGTAGGGACCAATATGTTGGTGTGATCATGCTTCATAGGACTTTTACGTGCACACCACACGCTCCATGGGAGGGGTCCTAGGCTTGTGACTTGCTTAGGATGACACCATTACTGTAGGAGTTAGTGGATAGTGTTAGGGAGGGTGAGTGTGGGGCTCACACCATCCCGAGACTCGGCCACCACTGGTGTGGTTGGTTTGAATTCATAACTTTAGGTACCTGGTGGTGACCTGGTGTTTTCCTAGGCCTGAGAGAGGCAAGATTGTGCCATTACGGTGGGTTCCAAGTTTGGGTGTTGTGCTCCTTAGTCGACTAGCTACCGTACTAAGGGCACTTCGTGTGGGATTTCCAAGTTGTACGCACTCTGCAGAGTTTATAATCTATACATATAGCCGTGTCCTCAGATATGGACAATATCCTATGTTCTGTTACCCCAATTAGTGTGAGATGTTGTTTTCTTCTCTCCCCCTGGTTGATCTAAGGTTTAGCTTGAGGCGGTTGAGGCAAGGATGAGAGGGAGTTGTCCTTGTTGCCTAGAGAGCTAGGCGGAGATGTGACTGTGGAAGAGGAGGGATGATGGGTGAGATGACTTGAGGTGATGTGCGAGAGTGGGAACCTGACTCCTCGGGTGGACTCAGGCTGTGAGAATGAGAGTGGGAACCTGACTCCTTAGTGGACTCAGGGCTTGGAGATGTTTTGGTGGACATTACTATTATTATTATTATTATTATTATTATTATTATTATTATTATTATTATTATTATTATTATTATTATTATTATTATTATTATTATTATTTATTGCATTTTAGGATGCAACCCATAGCCCAAAATAATAGGATCGCTAGATCCCTTGGAAATAGGCCACTTAAAGCTCATAGGTGCTGACCATGGCCTGCACGCATCTGGCAGCGTGCAGAATGATGGACTTGCAGGATTGTTGGGAATGGTATAAGGTCACGACCATGCTCAAGGATGCTTCTGGATGTGGACTTCACCAAGCTTCGTTGTTATGCTCTGATAGTTCGAAGTTGTTTTTCTTGCTTGTGGATTGATCCATGTGGATTCAATCTCATAGTTTGTAATAGGTTATTATCTAAGTGTACTTAGAATTTGTATTAAATGATTTGTAACGCTTTGTATGGAAATGAAATCAGCTAAAATAGAGATTGCACGTGATAGCTTTTATTCCTGGGACTATCACATTTGTGTAGGGATTGAGATTTCTATCTTGGAAATCTTGGTTCGTTTCACCTGACATTTGTCCTTTCCTGCTATGCCATTCCCTGGCCGGTTCATTTGGTGCCGAGTGAGGTGGTGTTGGCGCCAAAGTGGCCGTGGTTGGCGCCTAAGGCACCCCCTGACTAATGCATATATCAACAGTTAGCCCTCCCTCACCACTCATATCACTGTCCCCTCCTCATTTCGCTCTCCTCCTTCAACTTCTTAGCTGCCATGTCTCAAGCTTCAAGCAACTTCAGTGGGTCGGTAAGTGGGTGTTTTGCCCCAACTATGGTGTGTTGGCCAATCGCTTTGTGGCAATGACTAGAGGCAACTTCCATCGTGCCTTCCACAAGTGCCTATTTTTTCAGTTTGTGTTGCTTCTCTGAACCTTTTTATTTGAATATTGATTTCACTTTGTCATGTTTTGTTTGATGATAATTGTTGACATTTTGGTTCTTAGGTTGGAGGTTGCCAGTACTATCAGTGGGAGGATGAAATGGATGAAAGTAGTGTGTAGACACCGCTGATATCACTAGTTCCTCTTCAGACAGTGCCAACACCTGCAGCTCCTCTCAGGCAGTGCGAACACCTTTAGCTATCCCTACTTCCACTCCTTTGGTAGCCATACAGGAAGTTTTCTAGGCTAGTGGAGCAATGGAAGGCAATAGAGTAGGTGAAAGCAATAGAGTAGTGGAAGATGAGGTTATCCAGCAGTTAAGGTGGATTGAGAAGCTAGTATTTATATGTATTTTTCTGGCTTTGTATGCTATCTTCAAGAAGTAGGGTTATGCAACAGCTAGGTATGTGTGGGTATGTATGTGTATGCCTGTAGGCTTATCCAGAATCAATGAATGAAAGAAGAGTCTCAATGATGAATGGATGCATGATTGCAAACCACAACTATATAAAAGTTTGAATCAACATTTCAACCAACATTTCAAGCAACATTTCAGCCAACCAACTAAGTTACTTGTCCTGGAAACCACAAGTACTAGCCATACAGATCACAAGTGCATTACATTACATAACTAAGCACAACAGTTCTGGTCATGCCATCCAAAATGTACACAGAACACATAGCAGTCCAAAAGATTAGGTGTTCTCCATCACAACAATAGAATACAGTACTAGATCAAAAGATATGGAGTCGCCTCACTTGTTGTTCACTCTAGCTGTAGCTTCTTCTTGCTCCTGGTGTTAGTAGCTGGGCTGGCTGGTACTACGAGAAGCTTCTTTGGTGTTAGTTTTTTCTTCACCCCTATCTTCCTCCTTGGTGAAGGCTAAACTGTACCAGTAGAGGTTTCATAAGTTTTTGTTGCTGGGGCAAGGTGGACAACCTATATTGGAACTAGCTCATTGGATCTAGTTCCAGATCTTGTGCCAAAACAAGTCATACACTTCAGTCAGGATGTTTGTCATGACATTTTATTGAAAACAAAGTGAGAACTGGAGATCATACCTAGTATTTGTAGTACTTGTTGATGCAGTTGTAGCTGACCCCTTGGTTTTCTTCCCTCGGGATGAAGAAGATGTTGTCCTCTTCCTTTTCTTGTGTGTAGCTTTCTACACTACCTCATTATGTGGGAATTACATCCCTGATGCAGAAGTGGCCACAACTATGCTTGTCTCTATGTTAGCTTTAGCTGCTTTCTTCAACCTTTTCTTTGGTAGACCCCAGCATAAGTTAACAAAGTTAGTCATGTCAGCAAAGTGTATCATGTTAGTCAACTTACCAGGCAAGCTCAAATTTACCTGTCTGCCTCCATTGCAGCAATGTCATTTGGATTCCCATTCTTGCAAGTGTACCAATGATGGTCTAATTCATGGCATATTGGACATTCATGCCTCTTTCTTTTCTTCCTGTTACCTCACTCAGTAGCTCCTTTCATCCGGGTCTTCCTTCTTCTGGTTGTTGACTTCAGTAGGGGTGGATGTATGAAGAAGCCATGTGTAGCTTTGGGCCACATGGTCTTGTTAGGAATTGATGGGATCCTTCCTTCATATGTAGCCTTAAACTTTTCAACAGAAAAGTAGTCAACCACATGATCTTCTAGTTTTGCCCTAGGGATTGATGTAATGTAGGCTATTGCATGTTTGCAAGGGATTCTAGACCCTTGCCAAACCCTGTAGGAACATGTCCTCTGTGCTAAGTCCACTACAAATCTGTATCTAGTACCCCCTTAGCACATACTTCTACAATACTAAAAGGTCCCTATGTGGTTTTGGTAATTAAGTGACAACCTAGGTGGACTAATTGTGTTTATATGAGATACACATGTGATTAGTCCACAGGTACATGTGTGTGAGCAACATATGCCATGAAGGTGAAAATGGCTCGAAGATGTTGCAAAGCTCACACATGTGATGATGAAGGAGCTCATTGCACATGAGACATGACATTGAGTCATGTGATCAAGGTGGAGAAGATCAAGATATGACTTGGCTTGATGGACCGGTTACAAGAGTGAAGGGCAAGTCAGAGGCTTTGGAGCGATGGACCACGTGGCGATGAAGCTTAAGCAAGACTCGGCGTCGATGGACGAAGGTAATGGTGAAAAGCAAGTAAAGTCAAGATCGATGAACAAATATGATCATGTGATGATATGAAGTGGATCATATCATTGTTGATCGTGTTGGTGCATGTGTTGCATCGACATTGAAGGAGATGAAATGGAATGCGCAAGGCAAAGGTATAACCTAGGGTATTTCATTTCACCAGTCATAGGTGTGTAGAGAAGTTGATGACCGAGTTTAGGATAAATGGCTGTACTATCAAGAGGGGCAAACTTGTTTGCATATCGGTCATCTAGTGCCACTTGAGTGATCTAATGTTGCATCGTCGCTAGGATTGAGTGACGTGGCAAGTTGAGTGGCTAATCCTTTGGGAAATGTTTGTGAAAATGCTAACACACATACACATGGTGGTGTACACTTGGTGGTGTTGGCACATTTGCAAAGGAGAAGAAGTTGGTGAAGAGAAGGAGTTGAATGCGCTGGTCATGGGGTGACCGAACGCGTCTGATATCTGTCTCAGCGGTTGTGTTCCTGACGTGACCGGACACGTCCGATGTGACTACCGGACAAGTCCGATATTTGGACCCGAGGTGAGCGACTAAGTGAAAGTGACCGGACTCTGGCTTAGTGGATTGACCGGACATTGATGAGTACTATTCAGCGTCAGGTCAAAGTGATGTAGGTCGTTACTACATTGCAGAGAGCGTCCAGATGCGTTCGGTCGCCGGTATGAACTAGGAAGTCTCGGGTTTCAGCGCTATAACTGATCGAACTCAGGGAGCATCCAGTCTGGTGTGACTAGACGTGTCCGGTTGGCCTAGGGTGGCTCTGAGAGCTCTCTGGACTCGACCAGATGCTGCATCTCCCACGTCCGGTCTAGTGTGACCAGACTGTCTGGTCAGAGTTGAGTAGCTCTAGGAGCTCTCTGAATTCAACCGGACGCTGCCAGTCCTGCGTTCGGTCAGCACACCGGACGCGTTCAATCAACAGTTGGGTGGCAAATGCTATTTCATTTGAATGGGACACATGGCAGTCTTGTAGTGACCGAACATGTCCGGTCGCCACACCGGACGCGTTCGGTGCACACGACCTGTTTGTCTGGTCGTCCTGAGTTTTGTCCAGTGAAGGCGTAACGACTAGTTTAGCCTGTGGGGATATAAATAGAAGGGTGTCTTGGCCATGGCTAGGGCTGAGCAGCTTGGGGGACTTTCTATCCATGCTTGGTAGTGCTTGGGAGCCCTCTATCTCACATATGCTTGATAGTGATCATTCGATTGTGTGAGAAAGTGAAAGGTCTTTGTGTGGTTTTAGTAATTGAGTGACAATCTAGGTGGACTAATTGTGTTTATGTGAGATACACAGGTGATTAGTCCATAGGTACATGTGTGTGAGCAACATATGCTATGAAGGTGAAAATGGCTTGGAGATGTTGCAAAGCTCACACATGTGATAATGAAGGAGCTCATTGCACATGAGACATGACATTGAGTCATGTGATCAAGGTGGAGAAGATCAAGACAAGACTTGGCTTGATGGACCGGTTGCAAGCGTGAAGGGCAAGTTGGAGGCTTTGGAGCGATGGACCGTGTGGCGGTGAAGCTTGAGCAAGACTTGGCGCCGATGGACGAAGGCAACGGTGAAAAGCAAGTGAAGTCAAGATCGATGAACCAATATGATCACATGATAATATGAAGTGGATCATATCATTGTTGATCATGTTGGTGCATGTGTTGCATCGACATTGGAGGAGATGGAATGGAATGCGCAAGGCAAAGGTATAACCAAGGGCATTTCATTTCACCGGTCATAGGTGTGTAGAGAAGTTGATGACCGGGTTTAGGATAGATGGCCATACTATCAAGAGGGGCAAACTTGTTTGCATATCGGTCATCTAAGTGCCACTCGAGTGATCTAACTTTGCATTGTTGCTAGGATTGAGTGGCGTGGCAAGTTGAGTGGCTAATCCTTTGGAAAAGGTTTGTGAAAATGCTAACACACATACACATGGTGGTGTACACTTGGTGGTGTTAGCACATTTACAAAGGAGATGAAGTTAGAGTTGATGTGGATCAACTCGGCAAAGGAATGGAGGCAAGGGTTCGAACTCCACCGGCGGAGTGTCTGCCTATAGAGTGCGGACAGTCCGATGGTGCCACCGGCACCCTATACAGAAAAGTTAGGGTCTCACAGAGTGGACCGGACGCTGGTCACGTGGTGACTAGACACTGGGGTCCTGCGTCCGGTCAGTGGCGGCAAAGAGCATGCAGGCGTCGGTCTTCGACCAGATGCTGGCGCTGAAAGTGATCGGACGCTAGCAGGGTGCATCCGGTCAGGCTGACATACGGTGATGTAGGTGACATAGAAAAGTTGGAGAAGGACCGAACGTTGACGCTGCGTCTAATCGCGACTGGTACCTTACTGGAAACAATCGGACGCTGGGGTTGCTGTGTCCGGTCAGTTTGTGTAGCTGCGTTCGGTCATCACTTGACCATTGAGATCAAGTGACTGAGGTTGAATGGAGGTGACACATGGCGAGTATCCGTTGACCGGACGCTGAGGTCCTATGTCCGGTCGATACGACTGGAGCGTTCGGTCGTACCGAGTTTTGCCCAGTGAAGGGGTAACGGCTAGTTTAGCCCGTGGGGCTATAAATAGAAGGTGGCCTCGGCCATGGCTGGTGCTGAGCACCTCGGGGGACTTTGTGTCCATGCTTGTGAGTGCTTGGGAGCCCTCCATCTCACATATGCTTGATAGTGATCATCCGATTGTGTGAGAGAGCGATTCTAGTGCGATTGCATTGTGAGGTTGCATCGAGTGACACTAGGTGACCGAGTTGCAAGCTGGTGGTGCTTGTTACTCTTGGAGGTTGCCACCTCCTAGATGGCTTGGTGGTGGTCTTTGTCGAAGCCCGCAGGAAGCTTGTGAGGTGCTCTAGAGAAGACCTTTGTGAGGGGCATTGTGCTCGCCCCGTGGGAGCCATGAAGAGCAACTCTAGTTGAGCGTGTCATTTGAGCTACCCTCACTTTCGGGGTAGGTTCTTGCGGTGCCTGACGTGCGGGCTTGGCGGGTGATGCCAATTAGCCGCCGAACCACCAAGTGAGCGGTCGACACAACAGGGACTAGCGTGTTGGCAAACACATGAACATCGGGAGAAAAATCACCGTGTCAACCTTGTTCTTCCTGTTGGTTTGCATCCTCGTTACACAAGCTTGTAATTACTTTTGCATACATTGTGCTTGTGTAGTTGCTTTTGTAATTAGTTAGCTTGTGTAGCTTACTAGTTACCTTCTTGCTTGTGTAGCATAGAAGTAGCTCCCTTGCGTGGCTAATTTGGTTTGTGTGACTTTGTTAGTCACATTGCTTAGTTTGTGTAGCTAAGTAATTGCGCTCTCTAATTTGGCATTGGTTGCCTTGTTATTGAGCATTGTTAGTGAGCATTAGGTGGCTTTGTGCTTTTGCTTACTAGCATGTGTAGGAGCTCCCCTGTTGCTTAAAGTACTAGTGGCATAGGTTTGTGTGACCTTGCTTCTAGAATTGGTCAGGTGAGCTCTAGCTAGCCTGGCTCCTTTGTTGCTTAATTAGTATCTTTGGAAGGTGCTAGAGAACATAGATAGAGGGGTGTAGTCTTGGCTAGACCGATAGTCTTAATTCCGCACTTGTTTCGGTTAGCCGACATAATTAATTTTAGAAAGGACTATTCACCCCCTCTAGTCCGCCATCTCGACCTTTCAGAGAGCGATTCTAGTGCGATTGCATCGTGAGGTTGCATCGTGTGACACTAGGTGGTCGTCTTGCAAGCCAATGGTGTTTGTTACTCTTGGAGGTTGCCACCTCCTAGATGGCTTGGTGGTGGTCTCCGTCGAAACCCACAAGAAGCTTGTGCGGTGCTCTAGAGAAGAGCTTTGTGAGGGGCATTGTGCTCGCCCCATGGGAGCCGCGAAGAGCAACTCTAGTAGAGCGAGACACGAAGGGCGACAAGTGGTCTGGCCAGGTCAAGTGCTAGAGCTTGTGGTAAGCACTCCATGTGGGAGAGTGTGACTTGCGGGTCACCACTAGCAAGAGGACCAGCAGCAACCTTGGAGATTGTCTCAACGGGGACTAGCGTGTTGGCAATCATGTGAATCTCAGGATAAAAATCACCTTGTCATCCTTGTCTTCCCGTTGGTTTGCATTCTCGTTACACAAGCTTGTATTTACTTCATTTACATTGTGCTTGTGTAGTTGCTCTTGTAATTAGTTAGCTTGTGTAGCTCACAGTTACCTTCTTGCTTGTGTAGCATAGAAGTAGCTCCCTTGCATGACTAATTCGGTTTGTGTAACCTTGCTAGTCACATTGCTTAGTTTGTGTAGCTAAATAATTTGCGCTCTCTAATTTGGCATTGGTTGCCTTGTTATTGAGCATTGCTAGTGAGCTTAGGTGGCTTTGTGTTTTTGCTTACTAGCATGTGTAGGAGCTCCCTCGTTGCTTAAAGTACTAGTGGCATTGGTTTGTGTGACCTTGCTTCTAGAATTGGTTAGGTGAGCTCTAGCTAGCCCGGCACCTTTGTTGCCTAATTAGGATTCTTATAAGGTGCTTGTGAACTTCGATAGAGGGGTATAGTCTTGGCTAAGTCTAATTGTTTTAATTCCGCATTTATTTCGGCTAGCCACTACGATTAAATTTAGAAATGACTATTCACCCCCCTCTAGTCGCCATCTTGACCCTACAAATACCATCAGGAGAGCATGTGATGACTTCAATGTCAAGGTTGTAGCTGTCATCCCTAAGCTTTTGCACAATATGAGGTAAGATCTTTCCCTGAAATTTTTGTGCTACCTTCTTCCTATGATTCCACTTGATCAGAATCTTCTGTCTAATGGTGTCCATCAGGTCATCCAGGTGCTTTGCCTTCTCCCCCCTTATCCAGTTGTTAAAGGACTCTGCTAGGTTATTGGTTACATAATCCACTTTTGCAACAGTTCTAAACTGGCTTCTAGTCCAAAGCTTCTTGTGAGTTTCTTGCAGATACTTCATGGCTTCTACTTTTGCTTCAGCCATAGCTTGGTAGTGCTTTTCAAACATGTCTGGGCTCCAAGAATATGCAGATGCCCACAAATGATCATCAAAAACCTTTTCACTGTACCTTTTCTTGAAATTCTATACTAAGTCCGACATACACTCCCTGTGTTCAGCTTCTAGAAAAACCTCACTAACTCCATGCATCTGGGCTACTTATAGCTTCCTTCAGCCTCTCCATAAACCACACCCAATTCTCATTGGTTTCAGAGTCTATTACACCTACTGCTACTAGATACATCCAGTTGTGCCCATCAACCGCGCAAGCAATGCACAACTGGCCCCTGAACCTTCCAGTTAAAAATGTGCTATCTACTGCCAAATAAGGCCTACACCCTCTAAGGAAGCCATCTACACAAGGCTTCAATGCAAAGAATAGCCTGTTAAACTTTAATTTGTTGTTGATGGTGTGGTGATCAATCATAACTAAGGTTCTAGGACTAGTTTCCTCTAACTAGGCCTTCAGCCTATACAGATTATTAAAACTTTTATCCTAGGGGCCAAAAATCTTATCCAAGGCAAGATTCCTACCATTATACCCTCTTGTAGGGCACCACTATTTTGTGCTCATCCTTCAACCTCCTTTGGAGTTCTGTGGCACCAACTGTTCCATCTTCTTTCAGCCAATCTATGATTTGTTCACATACCTAGAACTTTATGGCATCAATACAGACACTAATTCTCCTAGTGCTATGACAGGTAGTATGAGGAAATGGGTTCCTCTTCACCCGTAACTCAAATAAAACAAACAAACAAACAATGGTTATGCTCCAAAAAAATAATCAATGAAGAACAAGTATGTACTAACAGATTACCTTAACTATCACACCATCCATCATAGCAGAGACATGAATTCTCCACTGGCAGCCCTCTTTCTAGCCACTACAGTAGGCCCTATACCTTCTTGTATCACTCTTTTCAATGTTATAATGGAACTCATGTTTGATAGCATGTGTAGCTAAAGCTAGCTTAAAAGAATTGATGTCTGAATATACAGTGCCTACTGCCATAGGTGGATCCTTCTTGTCATAATTAACATTAGGCATATGTTTAGGCTCCCTATCTTTAACCATGTCATCTACTTCATACTCATCATCATCAAACATAGAATGATCATCATCATCAGACACAGATTCATCATCAGTGTTTGCACCAGAGCTTTTGGCTTCCCTATTGGAACTGACCCCTTGAGTGTGAGGTTTGGGAGGTGGTGGATGTTGGGGACCCAGGTCAATATACAACCCTTCCTCATCAACACCCGCATGCTCATAGGATGGGTTTGGGTTAGCTAGATATTCATGATCTGCAGATTGGCTTTGAGTTTGTTGGCTGGGTTCTGCTGTGCTAGGACATGGCATTGAAGGAGTGAATGGGGCTTCAACTGATAGGGCAATACTACTGACATCCCAGTCAGGAATAAGAGGAGGCTCACTGCTAGGGTTATGATAAGCAAAGGTCAAGAAGCAACACTTTGAAGCCTGATGTTTTGCAAACATTTCAAGCACATCTTGGTTAATGGAGACTTTGATATTCACTTTACTGTCCACGCAGAAGTAAAACACTATCACTATGTCACCAAAACCCTTCGGATACTTATCCATAACTTCGTAAACCAGATCCCTGAAGTTGGTGCGGTCAGCATCCACAACTTTGTTCAAGCTAAACCACTGAGCACGAGAATTGGAAGCAATAATCCGGTTTTCTAGATTATAGCTACTGTTTGCGTCCATTCTACAGATGAACAACAATGAGTTCACATCTATCTAGATCAACACCAAATCAATCATAACTACCAGACCCAAAGATCCACAAGAATAGGGACAAAGCAATCCAAGGGGGCAAAGTTGTACTCACCCTTCAGGAAACCACTCTGGTCGGTCGCCTAGCCCCTTCTTCGATGCCATGTGCCTCAAATCCGCTAGATCCACGGTCTACTACCCCATGCGATGCCACGAGCATGGGGGATTGGTCTTCTTCGCTCCCTGTCGCCTCTGCTATCGCCGGTACCGCCGCCGCTAGGGTTAGGGAAGGAGAGAGAGAGAGAGAGAGAGAGAGAGAGAGAGAGAGAGAGAGAGAGAGAGAGAGAGAGAGAGAGAGAGAGAGAGAGCAGAGTCGAGTGAGAAGGGAGAGTGAGATGCTGGTCAATCTGGGTCAACACGACGTCCACATATGCAGCTATGTCCAGGGGCATGATGGACAATTTAACTGCCCGGTCCCGCTTGTTAGGGTTCCCAAACCGTGAAATCCTTACGGATTGGAGACAGAATGGCGTGGAGAGCAAATAAGTTTGGAAAAGTGGCACCTGTGACCGCTCGAACTTTTTAATGGCTTGTTGGCAATTACAAGCTTTCATAATGACACATACGTAAAAGTCTCAAGATCTTTCACACATCCTCTTGACAACAACATCTGGCTAGAAAACCTAGCTATCGCCAACCCTCGACGTCAAACCACCATGGCTATAAGCATACTGCTTAATTAGCATTCTGGCCACTGCCATGCTCCACCTTACACCATATTTTCTTCACACCACTTGTGTGTTGCACAACACCCTATAGATGCACGGTCCCACACCTTTAGGTGATATTACACAGATCGTCTAGATCCAACCTAATCATCATAGCTTTGACACCAATTGTTAGAAATTAGTCATGTGGTGACATGTTGCACACTAATCTCCACTAGTAGGAGTGACAAATGAATTTATCGAGACAAATATGCAAGATCACAAATGACATCGAAGCCACGATTTTTGTTGATGAGGTTCAACCAAAACTAATATCCTCAAGGCACGCGTACACTTCTCAAAATAGTAACATTAGTCACTCCAAGATCCGGACAAGGCGTCGACTACCTATCGTGAACCTATCATTATGTTATGGTTACAACAACAACCCCCTCTTACATTTTTGAGGATGTTGAGTTAAATTAAGAGTTTGACTCCAACTCTAGCCTATGTATACTACTAATACAAATTAAAGTCCTAACTTAACTAGAGTCATGCATATATTGAACACATGTCTAACAATAGCCACAAAAAAACATTCAAATTAAAGGCATCTAGTTTTAAGTGAAATATTAAATTTGTAAGCAGGAGGTATTACTTCCGTGGTTAATGCAATCATTGACGCTGTCAGGCTATAGCTATCAACTGGTTGTATATACCAATTCGATAAGGCTTCACTACTTGAGAACCTCAACTTGAACAAAATGGAAACTATGGAAGATAAAATATGTGTGTACTCATGTCTTAATTTGTAACACCTTAAACACGATGATGTTTTGTAGGTTGCCTTTACTATTAGTGGATCCACTAGTCAGGCTCTACCTGTGTTAACCATCATTTTAAGAATTTGTTTACTTTATCATCTCATAAATATTACTTCAACAAATACCAGCTCTGAACTTTAATTGGGTGACTTGGCAGTTGCCATCGTGTAAAGTGATGGTACGGTTTATTACTAGTCATTGCTAATGATACTTTTGTCGTTGCTATAAATTATATAAAATAAGAGAAATTAATGGTCAAAGTGTGATCTTTGAAAACAATACCAATTCAAATCGCGTCTTCTATTTTGAGATAGAGATAGAGATAGATAGATAGATAGAGAGAGAGAGAGAGAGTAATAATCTGAACTATCATTTGAGTGCTTTGATATTATTAACTTTAGAATTTTTTACTCTTTGAATTTGTATCAAAAGTAGCTAGGTAGGAGAAAGAATCTTGACGAACTTGTCATCATCAACTAAAGACAGGGAAAGTTGTTGAACACTTAAACTCTATGGTCAGCTGGTCTACCACTTTCATGCGTCAGCTATACGAAGAGGCAGTTTCTTTTCACTATCATCAGTGCATAAATGGAAACCATCACTTTTCTATCTATGCACAACATACAGAGTTGCAGACAGTCATGAGTATACAAATATAAATTCGCGTTTGGGTGTGAAACAAGCAGGTAGCCGATCATAAGTGGGTAAGAATGCACAACAGTACTAAGATTTACTTTTGGTTACTGCAAGATTTTCTAAAAATCAACTAGCATGTTTACACAGTTCTGATGAACCCAAGTTTTTGTGCTTACTCATATGTTTCAGTGTTTGCTTTTTGTGTGCATTTATATGTGTTCAGAAACACTTCAAACATGAATATGCAATTATGAAAGTGCATTAATATATTTTTCCAAAAAATTACTTTAGCATTGCCAGCTGAGACACATGATCTCCCACAATGGTAACTGCCCCTGCTGAAGATGCGTACATCAAGACATATAATTAGTTAGCAATTAATTCTTTTTTTTTTCTCTTAGACCACAAATTTGTTATCCTAGGAAAACATGACATGCACTCATATAGTTGGTTTCTCAAAATATGATCAAAAAATAGTCCAAACAAATGGATAATGTTCTTTCCTTTTCTTTGTTCTTTTTTGGGAAGAAAAAAAAGAACAATTATTAGTCCACAATTGCATAGCTCATCAATATATATATATATATATATATATATATATATATATATATATATATGCGTGATTTAACTTCAGTGTTTCCTTTGTACAAAGGAAACACTGAAGTTAAATCACGCATTAATAGCATACTACCTCCGTCTTTGAGTAAATCGATTTCTAGAGTTGTCCTAAATCAAGTTTTTTAAAGTTTCAATGAATTTTATAAAATAAGACTAATATTATTACACAAAATTTGTATATTTAGATACAACATGAAATATATTTTTATATTATACTTCTTTTGTCATAGATTTTAGTATTATTTTGTATGGTTAAACACATAAGAAAGTTCGACTTAGACAACTCTAAGAGTTGATTTATTCAAGGACATATAGACAAGTATATATACAAAGAGTGGTGTACAAAGCCTAGATCACATCATGCATGCAGGCACGATGTGAGAATCCGATGTGATATATCTCCTTTTCATGTCTAGCTAGGATTTTTGCCATAGCACGTCAATCCACTTAAAACTTACAGAACTCAACACAAATGTGGGTATATATGACGAATGAATATTGACCCTAGCTTGCCAAGCCATCATGTGGAGTCGTGTAGATCGCCCTAATGATTCTTTGACAGAAAAAAGAGGATTCCTTCCTAAAGACTGACAGAAGAAGAGGCTTTGCCAAAACAAATCAGGACATGATAATGCAAGGTAGAAAAGCATGTCCAACTTCCATGTTTAGCCTTTTCTTTTTGAAAATAGTACTTGGGTGTGTGTAAACCTGTGTCACTGCATATATGCCACTGAATCAGTCTATAAACCGAAAAGAAAAGACCCTGTCAGGATTTTTTTTCGCTAGGGAAAAGAACGATCCTGGGGTAGTGATTGTCATTAATAAAATGGGCATTCACAAATCAAATATATAACAGAGTTAGAGAAGCTTAACTTTGATATATAAATAAAACAGAAATGTCGTGGAAAAGAAGGGGAGTTGATGTTAGAATATATGATAGTGATTTGATCTAGCCACACAAATTTGCAGGGGCCACTTGATTACTAGTTGAACACATATATACAAAGAATGATCAGATCGAGCTAGATCACACCATGCATACTATCTAGCTATGAGTTTTTTGCTATAGTCAGATCTCTACTTACACTCACAGAACCTGACAAATAACACATGTGTATGAATATGGACCCTAACTAGGCGAGCCATCATGTGGATCGATATCGGAGGCCACCCAAATGATTCTTGGACAACAAAAAAGAAAAGGAAAAAGGTTCATTCCTGCCATCACTGCCAAAACAGGAGCAGTGCAGGACAACCCCACCACCAGCCCATATGCATATGCATGCATCTGAACAAAGGAGAGCCATGGAGTCCCCATCAAGTCAAGCAAGCAAGCAAGCGGTTCAATGCGGCATAGCAGCTGGGTTTTCTCGGTGTCACCTTGCCACAAGCAGGAAGCGTCGCCGTGTCTGCCCTCGTCGTGGCTCCCTGTGCGAACCTGCCGAGATCGGCAACGCGGAGGGGACCGGGCGGGGCCACGCCGTCAGAGGGTGGTTACCAGTCCACATGCATGGACGACGACGTCGACATCGACTGAGAGCTCGCTAGCTAATAGCTCGACGACGTTGCTTTCCATGCGCATTTGACTTGCCTTGTGAGGCCATGCAGATCGATGCTTTGCCGCGCGCAAGCTCACACACCTCAGCTCCTCACTGCACAAGCTGCAAAGGATGCATGATTTAATTGTGCAGTGCTGTGCAGTGCAGGTGTGCAGTAGTGCAGCGCTCCGATCCAACAGCCTGTTCGGGAGGCCGTATCGTATCGTGGATTATTTACTGCTGGCTGGTTTGGTGTGAGAGAAAAACACTGTTCCTGGCTGGAAATTTACGATCGTTTACGAGCAAGCGAACAGGCTGTCCCATGCATGCATGACCGTCCATGATCGAGCTAGCCTCTGAAGAATTAACCTGCTTGTATTGTATGTTTTGCGTTCTGAAAGAGTGTGTGCGCGTCACAGGGCTCGTGCATCTGTGCAGGAATCATTGCGTCAAGACTGATCAACACATATATACATATGCTGCAGAGATGTGGAGAGAAGCATATGCATATGCATATACATGCCTGGTCCGCCCGGAGGCTCTGAAGCTAGCCTGGCCTGGACTGGTCATATGCTCATGATCATTTTGGTATTCCTTACGCGCTTTGACTCGCTGGGTGCCTCAAAACTCGAAAGTCCCTGGTAATAAACACACATGCATTGCAGGCTGCACTGATAATTCAAGGAAAAGATTAGTAGCTATACACAGTTTAGATGGACTATCTAGTATCTTCTATATAAGAATGAAGTCCATTTGACCCTCCTGTAACTTGTCTCTGAGTAGCCATCATCCAAACTTTTCAAAACCCTCCCTCAACTCAAAAACCAGAAATCCTACTTTTGTTCGGTCCATCCTCAACTTTGAAAACAGGACAAATTACCCCCTACAATAGTTAAAAGTGGTATTGTTGTCCTTTTTAAGTTCCAACAAAAAAATACGTGTAAACACTATATAACTTTTTTAAACAACACAAAAAATATCTTTCAGACTCCAAAACAGTCCAAGAAAAATCTTAGAGACATATTAGTACAAGATACACCCAAATAAAATATTTGTAACCCGTGAAATTATCTTTAAAAGCTTCTAAAAATTAGATTGTGCTCTAGAAAAATAGGAAAAATATATTAAAAATTTAGAAAAGTAACAAAACATTCTAATCAATGTCTAAACATATTTTGAAAACTTTTAAAAAAAGTATGAGATGCAACCAACCTGAATGCAACTAAAATTAGTGTATGTTGCATTCGCGCTGGTTGCATATCATGTTTTTTTGTTGTGAAAAGTTTTCAAATGTGTTTAGACATCGGTTAGAATTTTCTGGAGATTTTCCCTTTTTTTTCATTTTCCTAGACTTCAATCCAATTTTCAAAAGCTTCCAAAGATATAGTTTTGATGAGCTCTAAATATTTTATTTGGGTGACTTGTCCTAATATATCTCTAGGATTTTTTGTATCAGATTTTTGGTGGCTTGAAGATATTTTTTGTGGTTTAAAACTAGTATTTACCAGATTTGTTTTTGAGACGAAAAAGATGACGGAGCTAAAAATCACCCTCTGATGGAGGGGGTAATTTATCTAGTTTTTGAGTTGAGAGGGGTTTCCAAGATTTAGCGACAAGTTAAGGGATCAAATGGACTTAACTAATGTAGGGGGTAATTTATCAGTTTCAATGGACAAGATTATGATGGAATCATAAAATGCATATTGACTTTTGATATCTTACATAAAATTGGTCCACCAATTTCCTAATCTACATGCATGACAAGCAGCTCACAAGCAGCCTAACAAACATCATTCTCTTTCTCTTCATGAGAAGTTGGTCAATGGTCACAAGTGGAAACAAATATGGTCACAACATGGCCAACAGTTCTATGGATAACATGGTTGAGTTAGCAGCCCACTAGCGTCCATGAGGTTTCACAATTTGATTGGGAAGGTTTGAGGAACCAATGGGTGTCCGACCAGTGATTGCTTGATGCAACAACAGCTATAGCAAACATGAGTAGCATTATGAATCAAATGATACTTTAGGACAAAACAAGGTAACTTGGGATATATGTAAGAAAAAGGCCCAAGATTATTCCATTTTAATTGACAAGAGGGTCAAGAAATTGAACAATATATGTGAGAGATTTGAATAGTGGTTTTGTTAGGAAATCAAACTCACCAAGTCAAAACTGAAGGTTACCTTTTTTTTCCCTGAAAACCAGGGGCGGAGCTACAGGGTATGCCAGAGTGGTAAAATAAAAGGAGTGCGAGACAACAATATCTTTAAGCCAATGAATTGATTGGAGATAGTTATATGGATTTATGCTAATAAAATTTCAGGCGTAGCAGTTTTTCCGGAAAAGTTCTTTTCTTGGAGCAAGTCTTGGCAGGCGGTGGCTGTTTCGTGCGCCCCTAGATAGCAGTAGCCTTTTTGCTTTCTTTTTTCTTGTTTTCTTTCCTCTTCTTGGTGTGTGTATGGTGCTTTGGTTTAGGTCCTCTCTTTTTCCTTCTAACAAATTAACTCAGCAAAACTCTTGCTGAGATTTCGAAAAAAGTACAGTGTGAGCGTCATGAAGAGAATACATTTAATTAGAACAAAATAAATAAACAAACTATTTTAAAAATTATGTTCAACTCCACATGGTACAATAAAAAAGAGCTAGCTATACGCTTTTGTGCGAGCCATCTTGCTAGTTTATATTAGTCATTACTTGATAAATATATCCAAAATACATATGAAAAGACTTAATAACTACATATATTAAAGCCAATCTGCAGCAAGAAAAAGCATATGATCAGTAAAAAAAATTGGCATGCGTGCGCTGGCCTCACAGTTAAAAGATCAAGTGTTACTGCCGACGAGAAGTAACACTGGTTAGGCAGGCCGGCCACACCAGCAGTACTCCAGCACTTTGCCACTTACTCTCCTTCTATATATGTCTCTCCTTCTGCCCCTCCTGACTTTGCCTTTCAAGCAAGCGCCTCACAAGGTATGCAGACATAGCTTTGCCCTCTCTCTCTCTCTCTAGCTACCTCCATCTCCATCTACTCCTCTGTGATTATTTCAAGAAAAAGGTAGCCTTTTCTAGTTCTTCATCCTTTGCAATGCAATTAGATAATTTTTCTACTTCTGATCGTGCCCTTTTATTAGGTTTTCTTTATGTGACTGCTAGTGCTAGGTTCATTTTGAGCTCATGCATATGCCGATCATGCTACTAATAATCCCAATCAAGATTCAAAGTCGTCCATCCACTAGCGCGTTAACCCTTTGTTTGTTTGGTTCCTCGATCAATCATGTAGGAAAAGCGAGCTTGCAGCCTGATCTCCTAGCAGCTAGCTGGCTATAGGGAGAGATCGGCGCGTTGCTGCTTGGATCGACCGGCCGGTGATCGCCATGGGACGCGGGAAGATCGAGATCAAGCGGATCGAGAACTCGACGAACCGGCAGGTGACCTTCTCCAAGCGCCGGGGCGGGCTGCTCAAGAAGGCCAACGAGCTCGCCGTGCTGTGCGACGCCCGCGTCGGCGTCGTCATCTTCTCCAGCACCGGCAAGATGTTTGAGTACTGCAGCCCTGCCTGCAGGTTAGTTATGAGCTGATGACTGATCTTGCTTCTGTTCTTCTCCCCAGTCCCCATCAGATCTCATCAGTGTGTTGCTCATGCATGCGTGATGCTTGATCTTCATCCTGATGAACTGCCGATCGATCGGTTTCTTGTTTCTCCAACAGATGCCTTTTTTCCCAGGCTTTTCTACCTTGTTTTAGGGCTTTGCACAAACAATCAGTTACTGACCTTTTAGATTTTCCCTTGGTGTTTTTCTGGCACAAGAATTCCCTGTTGTTTCACTTGTAGTGCGCAAAACAATCTCATGCATAATTTCCCCTTCTTTCCTTTGGATTCTCTTTGCCTCTTTAATTTAACATAATTGCTCTGTATGTGCTGAATATATATATCCCCTGATGTTCTTTGCTGAATTGCAAAGAATTCTTTGTCAAAATAGGCATATAGGTATAATTATATTAGTATGCATCATGTATCCTCTTTCCGTCAAAATTTCTTGAGAAGTATTTGCGCACTTGTTTCCACTCTAAGAATTGTGGAGTTAGATTGCAACCCCAGGCCCAGGTCCGAGCGCCACAATTGACAACCACACCACCTTTTTGCCCCTGCTCAGGTTACAAGCAGTCGCAAATGGCCCATGTATCTCCGCTCTTGTATCTCTTCTCATCCTCAGTCTAACTCTTGAGCTTTTTTATGTAACGTACGCTTCTTTGCATTTTAATCCAATCCAGGAAGGGAAGCTCCCCCCTCCGTAGTTTACATTAAAAAAAAAGAATTGTAGAGTTATCCTTCTTTTAACTGTTAATAATTTGGTGGTATGTCACAACTCACAAGATCTGCATATGCATGATCCTATGTCCTTAAGTAGCTTTCTAGGACAATATACTAGTTACCTTTGTGTTCTCAGCACAAGCTCGTGAGTCGTGATACATGAGTGAAGTGGTTTATTAACATGTTATTGCAATCAATCTAAAAAAAAACATGTTATTACAATCATATCAGCACTGAGCCACTGCCATATAAGTATTAATTAGATCATAATGTGTACTCTAATTTCTTGGTTTATGAATTAAAGTAGCCTATGGAATCAGCCATGCAAATCCTGAAATCCCAGATCCATATATGTTGATGCTAGCCGTTAAAATCACAACAAAGCAAAACCAAATTCCTCAATCGAGTAATTTCTCTGTATATATCTTATAGAGATTCATTAATTATTAGAAGACACAGATGCATGCTGCTTAGCGATGATAAGAGTTGAATTACTAATTCTCTAACATGTATGGATATGTGTTTGTTTTGATGTTTGGCAAATCCAGCCTGAGGGAGCTTATTGAGCAGTATCAGCATGCTACCAACAGCCACTTCCAGGAGATAAACCATGATCAGGTGCATGCAACACTAGCTTGAACACAAATAAATTAAGCAGTAATATAATTTAATTGCCGTACGTCTGTATATATATATATATATATATATATATATATATATATATATATATATATATATATATATATATATATATATATATATATATATAGGGAGAGGCTATTCAGTAGCCGGCTACAAAATAAGTTATTCTGTAGCCACCTCCATTTACTATAATTTTATATACTAATTTACCATAATGTCAATACATATTTATGATAGTTGGGTTACTATAACACATGGGGATATTTACCATAACGTTATATTAAACCACTTAGTAAGGAGTTACTATAATCTCGTAAATTAACATAGTAATTATCGTAACTCAAAGTGGCTACAGAATAAGTTATTCTGTAGCCGGCTACAGGACAGTTGTTCTATATATATATATATATATATATATATATATGCTTGTTTGCTAAGTGTCAGTCGAGTTTGTGCAGCAAATATTACTGGAGATGACACGGATGAAGAACGAGATGGACAAGCTGGAGACAGGCATCAGGAGGTACACCGGCGACGACCTCTCCTCGCTCACCCTCGACGACGTCAGCGACCTCGAGCAGCAGCTCGAGTACTCCGTCTCCAAAGTCCGTGCAAGGAAGGTATATTGCTTGCTAGTTCAACTCCTGCAGTTACATTTTGCTGCAGTAGAACAGCAACTAATGTCTGAATCCTGTACTCTTGCAGCATCAGCTCCTGAACCAGCAGCTTGACAACCTGCGTCGCAAGGTATGTAACTGACAATCCAATCCAATAGACAACGTACGTACGCGTGCATGATCGTATAGCAGTTCTGAATGCAATTGATCAATGACTACTGACAGGAACAAATCTTGGAAGACCAGAACACCTTCCTGTACCGCATGGTACGGTAATCGATAAAATGTTCTTGTGTTCTTCAAGCTTGAGTGCTTGACTGTTCTTGGTCTCTGTACATGCATGCATGAAGCATGATCGACATTGTCGTACGCTTGTTGATTCTTCATCAGATCAACGAGAACCAGCAGGCCTCATTGACCGGCGAGGTGAAGCTGGGGGAGATGACGGTGCCGCTGGCGATGCTGCCACCGCCGCCGGCGTTCCCGCACTCCACCTACTACGGCGGGGAGTCGTCGTCGTCGTCGGGCACGGCGCTGCAGCTGATGTCGGCGGCGTCGCAGCTGCACGCCGACCTCGGGTTCCGGCTCCAGCCGACGCAGCCCAACCTGCAGGACCCGGCGGCCGCGTGCGGCGGCCTCCATGGCCACGGCCTGCAGCTGTGGTAAGCTAAGCTAGCCCAGCCAGACATGTGCACACATCTGATCTCACTCATCAGGTGTGTACAACTATATATATGTATACATGCAATGTATTGTTCTACGCGTGTCAAAAAGTTTTGGTGCTGTCTAGCTTGATCCTATAGTTCGCTGATAACCTTTTCTTTGCTGCAGATTAACTCCGATCTGATCCATTGGGAGGACTGTCAGTCTGTCACACTGTCGAAGAGGATGGGAGTTTGAAGGTCTCAAAGCTCATCATGCATAATTGCATATGTTAGTTTGTCATCTGAATAGTTTCATATATGCATGCAATCTCTGGATAATTCATCACTTATTTATCTAATTAAGATAGGTTCATAGACTCCTGTCGATCTGTGCAATGGTGGTAATGTAAGAATAGTTAAGCTCTAATCTAGTATTTAACCAAATCATGGAGTTCGAGTTAATAATTATAAGCTTAATCGTTCGGTTGTCTATATATATGTGCTGATGAGCTATTGATCATGCATGTGTATGCAATGTCGCGTAATTCTGAAGAAATCTATGGCGAATTAGCATGTCGGCTGAACTTTACTGCAAGAGAAACTAACATTTACAAAGAGCCAAAGCCTCAAGCCCTCAAGTAAAGAGAGATTAGGGGAGAGCAGAAAAAAGGAGCAGGACTTGACTTCCTCATGCATGATATATAGAGAGAGCAGAGGCTGTTGATGCCCTTCTTCCTCATGCATGCTATAGAAAGCGGATTGAGGCTCTTGAGAGTCTTGACGCCATTCTCTTCCCCATACTAGATTAAACTACAATTAATCTAGAATTTGATGCTGAATTTTACGTTGATGCATTGGAACATCATATCAAAGTATAGGTAGTTACGTACAGTTGGAGCATCAGGTTAAACCAATATAGTATTTTCGGTTGGTCTTTCTTTTGGGGTTGGTACGTGTATATATTGTTTTATATATAGGAAGAAAACTCTCTACCTTTACATCAACTAACCATTGCAACTTTCACTGATACGATTAAAACGTCTGGCCATACGGACGCCTCCCACCGCTCACTCCCGCATGCGCTCGCGCCCCTCCCCATTCCCTTTCGCGCTCGCGCCTGCCGCACAACGACGCACGGCCATGGCTACCTCCGTGGCCGGCGGCAGCGCCCTCACCCACCCCCACGCGCGCTCCCCCACCCCGGCGGCACCCCCTCTCCCACCCTGGCGTCCTCACCCACCGGGAGCACCCAACGCCCGCGGATCCGGTGGCCCTCTCCCCCACCCCGGCGAGATTCATGGAGCACGAGCGAGATCCATGGAGGTTGGTGCGGCGGTGTTGCAGGGGAGGGGCGGCTCTCCCCCACCCCGGCGCGGCACCCTCCTCACCCCCGGCGGCTCCCTCTCTCACCCTGGCAACTGAGCCCCCCCCCACCCCGGCGGCTAGAATCGATAGGCCTAGCCTTCCCCTCCTCTATGTTGCATATGTATGTTTCAAGTGTTTCAAGCGTTCAGATGTATGTTGTATTTTGTTTCATATGGATGTTGCAAAAGTAGATCATGAGATGTTGCACATGTTGCGTATGTTGCAATTATTTCAGAGGCATCTTGCAAGCGTATGTTTTGAGTGTTTCAGATGTTTCAGAGGTATGTTTCATCTGTGTTTTACGGACGCATGTTGCAAGTGTGTTTATCTGGATGTTGCATATATTTCACACATACGTTGCATGTGTTTTATTTGGATGTTGCGTATGGTTGCAGTGGTTTTCAGGTGTTTTTTCATGTGTTTTCAGAAGCATGTTTTAAGTGTTTCAACTGTCTTCAGACGTATGTTGCAACTATTGTATTTGGATGTTTCAAAAGTAGATCGGATGTTGCATCTCTCCTCCCTACCTTCTGCTACATCATCTCTCCCGGCGCCGGCAGGGCATCCATATGACACCGCGGTCGGGTCCTTCCGAATCGGAGGCGCCACGCGCCCTTCCCCTCTTGTCGCTCGGGCGGCACGGGCCCCACATGGATTGCGAAACAAAGTGCAGCGCGCGGACGTCCGTATGGACGTTCGGGTGCTAGCACTACCTTTTTACTAATGTACTTAAAAATATTAAAGCCTATTTGCAAATCTTTATTGTGTATTCGAGAAAGCCTATTGGAAAACACGGGCACATGGGTTCTTAAAAATATTGCTCCCTCCATTCTGAATTATAAGTCGTTTTGCTTTTCTAGGTACATTTCTTTTGCTACGTATTTAGATGCACAATACATTTAAGTGCATAGCAAAAGCTATGAATCTAGAAGAGCCAAAGCGTCTTATAATTCAAAATAGAGGGGTAGAATATCTGCATGATAAATAGACCTAGGGGTCCAGTCAATACCCCA
This sequence comes from Miscanthus floridulus, assembly GCF_019320115.1. Lineage (NCBI taxonomy): Eukaryota > Viridiplantae > Streptophyta > Magnoliopsida > Poales > Poaceae > Miscanthus > Miscanthus floridulus. Next base: position 21,149,747 of record NC_089586.1, on the reverse strand, counting down.
CAGTGTATATATTCTAACAGCTACACAGCTTAAACACCGATTATTTGAGACTAGAAAGCTTCCTCGCAAAAGAGAGGGAGAGAGACAGCAAGCTAAGCCATGCATGTAAGGCCGCTTTGGAAGATGACTTATCTAGAAGGGCCTGACTAGGAAATCGATCCTGGGCTCCTGGCCCGGCAGCCTTTCAACACCTTGATTCAAACAGTCCCGTAAAGCCAGAATGAAACAACAATCAACGGAATTTTCTAAATCTGCCAGCATATTTTTTGTGTTGTTTTCTAAATAACTGAGGAATCTTTGGACTTCTTCGAATCTTTCGAAACTGAGGCTCCCAAGCAAACACGCCCTCATTCCTTCCCCATCCACCGTATCGAAAGAGAAGCATCAGAAGTATAGAACCTCGAAGCGAGGGGAAGGTCGGATCCTTGACCGAGAGGAGGCCATCCTGAGTTGTAAGAGGTTGGAAAAGAGGAAAGCAGCTACCCGACCGCGCTAGTTGCTCAATCCGTGGCTTGTGATACTAAAGAAACCAAGCAAGAAAATGGATGCTATGCTAGTTAGCGCTACGAGCAATCAAACAGATATGCTCAAAGGAAAGAACGGACATTTCTATGAGTGAACTCGCTAAAGTTGAAGATCCACCATCCAATTTAGGCATTGGGCAGAACTCTCTTAATCCAGGTGCCCACCGGGGGTACGCCCCAACCCAATCTTCCATAATGCATCAAGCTAGCCTTAGGCACCAATTCTCACACACCAATGCAAGGGAATTACGCCGATGAGTGAAACCCCCCTTTTATCAATTGAACACTTCCCCTTTCCTTGAACCAGAAACGACAACCGGCATAGGGAATTTATTTATTCTTTTTGAATATACGAATGTAGGTAGTTACTACTCTTCCTATAAGATAATATGGATGAGATCCTATACATATGTATGAGACTTCTAGGCAACAGAGCAATAGGCATTGCTCGAGTACTAAATCAAGGCTCCCGCATGAAGGTAGGAAAGGTTGTTGTCAAGATGGTGATCCACAGTAAGAAGATAGTATGTAACTAGAGGGCGAGAGTTGTAAGCCAATAGGGGGAAGTAGAATGCTCAGGTGGGAGGAATCCAAGCCTAAGCACTGGATAACTCATATAGAAGGATAGAGGAAGAGAACCGGGTGGCTTGACACCTGGTGATGTTAGAAAGAAGACAAGTGCTTATGCTTATAAGGAACCCCAAGGTTAGCTTATAGTTTTGGAGTATGTGGCTGATCCGCTGAGAAAAGACAGGAAGGCAAACAGAAAACTCAAGGTTTCCAATGAGCACGGATGAGGCGAAGCATTGATCCCTAACAAGCGAGGTAAGCGCACGGATACAAAGGAATCTTAGTCTATGTCTTGGTCACCTAGAAAAGTATTCAGAGATAGTTGAATTGAGGGATATGTACTCTTTTCTTGATCGTATGTGGTATTCGCCAATATCTTGGTCATCTGACCAAGAAGCATCCGTTGGCTTTGAAGCGGCTGCATGGTACTGGCATTTTGTAGACGTGGTTCTGTTATTCCCATTTGTCTCTATTTATTGGTGGGGGGTATATGAAAGAAGGGAACAAATAAGTGGATTGAGGAATAAAAGCTCGAAGACAAAGAGAACTTTTCATAAAAGAGAATGGAATCCTATTTAATATTAGCAATTCACATATAATCTTAAATAACGATCATCCTGCTTCCTTCCTCTATGTGCAAAATGAAGCTGCCGTAGATAGTTGTATTATTATGGAATTCTATTTTGATTCCTAGTTTATAAATGTTGTAAGGTAATGTTTCTCGCCGGTTTTGGTAGTAGTTGTTGGTTATAAACGTTGGTTGTTGTGAAGCATATGAGAATATGCCTGGTTTTGGGTAATATCTTAAGAGGTGCAACGTTCTCCATGGGTGTTGGTATGAGTGTGGTTTTTCACAGGTCCGAAGACAAGAAAAGAGCTGAATTAGTGTAGGAATGGAGATTTCTACTTTCCGTAGTTGGGTTCGAACCTGAAGATGTTTTTGTGGTGTTGGCTTCGTCTCTAAATTATGCTTCATCTTTAGAATCCCTACCCTAAAGAGTGAAATTGAGTAGCTTAAGGTAGGTGTTTCCCCAATCCGCGCAAAATAAACGTAAGGGCTGTCTATTGGTAATAGAATTGAAAGGGTAGAAGGTATCCTCGACATTGTTGGTGAAGTTTAAGTGGGAGTAAGCATTGCCCCTTACTTGTTCATTGTCTATCTGTTCTACTAACCTGATGTCTACCTGTATAAATCTATACTCGTTTGAACTACTTGTCGGGTATCGATATTAGGGATACCCAAAGCAAGGAAGTTAGCACCCACGCTGACTTCCCCGGATGGGGCAAGACATATTAAAAAGATCACCCGACCCCAAGGCCGTGGGCTCCGCCTCGCTCGACCCCAAGGTCGTGGGCTCTGTCTCGCCCGACCTCGAGGCCACGAGCCCCATCTCGCCCGACCCCTTGGGTGAGGGCTTCGTCTCGCTCGACCCCTCAAGTGCGGGCTCTGTCTCACCTGACCCCTAGGCCGCGAGCTCCGTCTCGCCTGACCTCGAGGCCACGGGCTCCATCTCGCCTGACCCCTCAGGTGCGGGCTCCGTCTCGCCCGACCCCTAGGGTGCGGGTTCCGTCTCGCCTGACGGGGACCCATACCACCGCCAACCACTCTAGGTCCAAGCGTATGGGCCTGGGTCAAAACCATGACACCAGGGAAGGGACTGGCATGCCTCGATGTAACCAGTGGCCATGACAGGCCATACCCGAGGATTCACATCAAGAATAGCGTCGGGCGTGCTAGTGCTATTCTGCCTAACCCTCGTACAAACGCTGACAGGCGTGTCAGTTCACCACGACATCCGCTGGGACAAAATGAAATGCCATGACTAGCAGATGAGGCCTGTGCATGGCACTAGTGATGGACAAGGTCACGACGTGGAGCCATCCCTGTCGACATCTACAGGATCGGCGGGACCTACATGAAGGAGTAGAATGACCCATCGATCCTGGAAGCCTTTGGCTCCCTCTCATTCTTCTCCTTTTCCTCTATTATAACCCATGCTTTCCCTTCGCCTATAAAAGGGGAAGCAGGACGCCCCATGAAAGAAAAATCTAGATCCATAAGAGACCGAACCAGGAGATAAAAACACAAGAGCACGACACGAACACACGACTGAGAGGTGATCGAGCTCTCAGCACCCGTTCACTCTCTCGCCTGTTTGTAACCCCTACTGCAAACCAAGTGCCGGTAACATGAGCAGCAACAAACTAGACATAGAGACATTCCGCCTGAACCAGTATAAACCCTTATGTTCTCCGAGCACACCATCTGAGCCAGACACGCAAATATAAATTTACTCGTTGGTGGTCCGAAAACACCGACAGTTGGCGCGCTAGGTAGGGGATTTTTGCATGTCTTGACATCCACATCAGGCCTCGGATGGCTAGTCATGGCGTCAGCTGGTTCCTGGGTGCGCATGTGCGCTTCGGGAACCTGGACTTCATTGTTACGACGGAGGGAGAGTTGGCGCAGGTTCCCGCCGCCGTCCAACCTCTCCACTGCACCGGCCTCAACACGATTGCCGAGGCGCTTGAAGAGCTACAGCTGCACGCACCGGAGGCCCGTGCCCTCGGGAGCGACTAGCTCCTCGGCTTTGATTATGGCAGGCTAGAGCGCCAGTTCGGTGCCTTCCTAGGACCCCGACCATCCTGGGAGGACCTAGGCTGCCTCATTCTCGTTCGGCAACATTATGACATAGCTTGTTGGAGGAGACCTATTCTCCCCGGAATACCTCATCTGGAGCGCCCCGACAGCGCCCCCGTTCGGGCTACGCAACGCCACAGAGACCGTTGGCCACCTCGCGGCCCAACGCACTCCCTCAAAGGCAAGGCAAAGCGGGATGAGGACACCGGCGAAGGTGCCTCCAACCGCCCCAACAAGAAGAAGAACAAGCAGTGGCGCGAGGGCCCGCTCGTGGCCACTACCGACTGCAAGGGGGGTCAAAAGCCCACCGAGGGTACCCTAGACCACTTTGAGAAGTTACTCGAAGGGCCATGCCCGAACCATGCTTTCCTCGTCAAGCACCTATACAAGGACTGCGTCCTCATGAAGCGGTTCTTGTCCGGAGGCTCCAACAAGGGGGAGCATAGGAAGGAGCCCAAGCCGGCCACAAACGACGCTGAGGGGAAGGATGGTGGATAAGCGCACAGCATAGTCTAGTTAGTGTAGCTAGGGCATCATGAACGGATTCCTCAAGAGGAAGGTAGGGCCATATCTATCCAAGAAGAAAGACCAGGTAAGCAATTATGCTACTTGACCAATGGATAAAGTATAGATCTCATGGCTAGCTACTATTCAACCTTAGCATTGGGGATCAGGAATGGGGTCAAGTATGGACTATGGCTAAGGATGGGGATTAGGAATTTCAAAATCCTACTCTTTATCATGGCCATCCCTTAGATTATATATAATGAAGAAGAAAGGAGTGATTCCTTGAGTAGATTTATGTTTTTGCTGAATGAATAAATATGATATGAGATGGAGGGTCACACTTACGATGGCATGCACTGCACTTCGAGAGGAAGGGGTCTTCGATTCGCATTCTTTTCATCGTCGACAACGGTTCCTAGCGCTAGTTTGCGAAAAATCCCTTGCTTCTTTGGTTCAAACAGGAGGAGAGGAGTACGCATCCCGTGCCAACTACATAATGCCTGATGGCCAAACAAGGCTTCTGACTACGAAAGACACCACCTTAGCAGGGAAAGTGAAGGGTCGAGATGGTGACTAGAGGGGGGGTGAATAGTCCTTTTTGAAACTTAGGCCCTGTTTGGCATGGCTCCAACTCTGGGTGGAGCTGCTCCACTCCAGAACTCCAGGTGGAGCCAGTTCTAGTTGGAGTCGGAGCTCTAGGTGGAGCCAGCTCTAGGTGGAGTCGGAGCTGCAAAAGAGGTGCTCCAAAACTCCACCTCCATTTGCACTATAGCTCCATGGAGTTGGCAGCTCCATGGAGTTTTGGAGTTGGGGTGTTTGGCTGGAAAATTGGCTGGAGTTGCTGGAGTTCAGCTCCAGAGCCATGCCAAACACCCCCTTAATCATGTTGGCTAACCGAAACAAGTGTGGAATTAAAACTATTGGTCTAGCCAAGACTACACCCCTCTATCTATGTTCACAAGCACCTTGCAAAGATACTAATCAAGCAACAAAGGTGCCGGGCTAGCTAGAGCTCTCCTAACCAATTCTAGAAGCAAGGTCACACAAAACTATGCCATTAGTACTTTAAGCAATAAGGGAGCTCCAACACATGCTAGTAAGCAAAAGCACAAAGCCAACTAAGCTCACTAGCAATGCTCAATAACAAGGCAACCAATGCCGAATTAGAGAGCGCAAATACTTAGCTACACAAACTAAGCAATGTTACTAACAAGGTTACACAAACCAAATTAGCCACACATGGGAGCTACTTCTATGCTACATAAGCAAGGAGGTAACTAGTAAGCTACACAAGCTAACTAATTACAAGAGCAACAACACAAGCTTAATGTATATGAAAATAATCGCAAGCTTGTGTAACGGGGATGCAAACCAACGGGAAGAACAAGGTTGACATGATGATTTTTCTCCCGAGGTTCACGTGTTTGCCAACACGCTAGTCCCCGTTGTGTCGACCGCTCACTTGGTGGTTCGGCGGCTAATTGGCATCACCCGTCAAGCCTGCACGTCGGGCGCCGCAAGAACCTACCCCGAAGGTGAGGGTAGCTCAATGACATGCTTTACTAAAGTTGCTCTTCGCGACTCCCGCAGGGCGAGCACAATGCCCCTCACAAGCTCTTCTCTAGAGCTCCGCACAAACTTCTTGCGGGCTTCGACGGAGACCACCACCAAGCCATCTAGGAGGTGGCAACCTCCAAGAGTAACAAGCACCACCAACTTGCAACTCGATCACCTAGTGCCACTCGATGCAACCTCATTATGCAATCGCACTAGAATCGCTCACTCACATAATTGGATGATCACTATCAAGTATGTGTGAGACGGAGGGCTCCTAAGCACTCTCAAGCATGGACACAAAGTCCCCCAAGGTGCTCAGCACCAGCCATGGCTGAAGGCCACTTCTATTTATAGCCCCAAGGGCTAAACCAGCCGTTACCCCTTCACTGGGCAATTGTCGGGTCGACCGGACGCTCCGGTCGGATCGACCAGACGCTGGACCTCAGCGTCCGATCGCCCGATGACAACCACGTGTCACCTGCGTTCAATGGTATTCTTTTGATCTCAATGGTCATCTTCAGACCGGACACAGCAGCTTCAACTGACCGGACGCTAGACCCTCAGCGTCTGGTCGTTTACAGTAAGGTACGGACCCTGACCGGACACGTCCGGTCAGTCGTGATCGGACGCAGCCCCAGCGTCCGGTCACTCTCCAGCAACACTCCTTCGTCCGACAATAGGACCGGACGCTGCCTCCAGCATCCGGTCATTTTTAGAGCCAGCGTCCGGTTGACTGACCGACGCTACACGCTGACTGCTACCACTGACCGAACACTGAGCCTCAGTGTTCGGTCACTGCGTGACTAGAGTCCGGTCCACTCTATGGGACCTTTCTCATCTCCGTTTCTTCACCGAGTTGATCCACATCAACTCCAACTTCATCTCCTTTGTAAATGTGTCAACACCACCAAGTGTACACCACCATGTGTATGCGTGTTAGCTTTTCACAATCATTTTTCAAAGGATTAGCCACTCAACTTGCCACGCCACTCAATCCTAGCGATGATGGAAAGTTAGCTCACTCAAGTGGCACTAGATGACCGATATGCAAACAAGTTTGCCCCTCTTGATAGTACGGCCATCTATCCTAAACCCGGTCATAAACTTCTCTACACACCTATGACCGGTGAAATGAAATGCCCTAGGTTATACCTTTACCTTGCGCATTCCATTCCATCTCCTCCAACATCGATGCAACACATGCACCAACACGATCAACAATGATATGATCCACTTCATATCATCACATGATCATATTGGTTCATCGATCTTGACTTTACTTGCTCTTCACCGTTGCCATCGTCCATCGGCACCAAGTCTTGCTCAAGCTTCACCACCACGCGGTCCATTGCTCCAAAGCCTCCGACTTGCCCTTCACGCTTGCAACCGGTCCATCAAGCCAAGTCTTGTCTTGATCTTCTCCACCTTGATCACATGACTCAATGTCATGTCTCATGTGCATTTAAGCTCCTTCATCATCACATGTGTGAGCTTTGCAACATTTCCAAGCCATTTTCACCTTCATGGCATATGTTGCTCACACATATGTACCTGTGGACTAATCACCTGTGTATCTCACATAAACACAATTAGTCCACCTAGGTTGTCACTCAATTACCAAAACTACACAAGGACCTTTCAATCTTCCCCTTTTTTGGTAATTGATGACAACTCTATAAAGATATGGAAATTAAGCTCTTTTGGATTCATGTTGCTTGCCCAAGCAATTTTACCATGTGAAAATGATTTTGGACAAGTACCACAAACCTAAAATGGTAGTATTAGCTCTCCCTACATATGTGCTAGAGTGTTTGATTTGAAGCTTGCACATATGCATAGATTAAAAATGTGGGAGAGTAAATACTACAAAATGATGCTAAGGTGTATAGAATAAACCTTTGAAGCATGTACCAATCAGAGTTGCACCTTTAAGTTCATCCTTAGCACCATGGTTAGCTAGATATTACTTGACAATAAAAGCACTAGATACCTTGTGAGATCAACCTTAAAAGCAAGGTACTAGCATTACTTGAAAAACATACCAAGTGTCTAGCTATCATCTTATGCATGCTAGTTATCAAGTCATCATTCAAGTTCTACAACTAGCATACATCACACAAGCATGCATATTGAATTTGAAAGTTTATGCAATGCAAGCAAGCTCATGAATATGCACATATCAAATGCAATCAATCAAAGTTCATGAGCTTGCTCCCCCTACTTATGTGCTTCTCTTGTCCAAGAATTTGGATCCTTCTCTTTTCTCCAATGTTGCTCTCTCTTTGTCCATGTCCATGTCCAACCTCCTAAGCTTTCATATCTTATCTCTTCCCTTACACAATTTATCTCTCCCCCTATAGAGGCTTTCATATCTTTGTACAATCTCTCTCCCTTTGTCATCAATTTCCATAAAAGGTGTGCTTCTTATTGATGCAAAGGTATGCATTTGGGGTAGATGGTTGAGGCTTGAATCTTGCATTTTTATGGACATCTTCATGATTGTTGGAATGACACCACTTGTAGATACCACTTGTAACTTATATCACTTGTATCTTGTGTAGGGCTTCTTGAGATACCACACATAAGAATTTTTGATCTTGATATCAATTTGTGGGACACCTCCCTCTATGTGATAGCATGGGTCATCCATTTGATACACTTGAGCTCTTGTAGATGAGGGATGCATTCTTCATTTGATGATCACTTAAAGTTGAGGATCACTTGTAGGATATCACTTGTGAGATGATTTAGACATTATTTGTAGATTCTTGATGAAATACTTGAGTCTAGATACCATTTGAAATAAACAAACTAGATATCCATTTGCATTGTTATCTTGTGCTTGTACTCTTATCACTATCATGAGCTTCTATGATTGACTTGAACTAAATTGATTTACCTAAGCTTCCAAGTCCGGTTTGAACCAATGACAAGCTTCTTCACACCTCTTGCAAGGGTTATCTTGCCAATGTTGTACTTGTCACTTGTTAGCAATCCAAATTGAGTCAAGTATTTGGGTTTACTAGCTCATGAACAAATTCATATACTAACCACTAGATCAAGTAATCATTCAAATAATAGTGGTAGGCTATGAATTTAAACATTTCATTTGTTATGCATGATCCTATGAAGCATGTACTATATGCACTAACCGCATATTAGTAAGGGATGAAATGATCATGCACATTACAATGATACCTTTGCTATGTTGGAGTAGAGGATAGTCACATAGATTCCAATTCATTACTCCAATAGCAATGTGAAGTCCAATTATAAGCTTGGTGAAGACCAATAGATACCATGTTGAATTTCATTCTTCACCCATATGAAATGAATACCACTTATGATCAAGTGCACTTTCTTGTTGTGGTTGACTTGCTTTTTCTTTTGATCTTTGCTTGCCTGAGAGTATCAATTTGTGAATACCACTTGAAATATCATGACTAGCTCTCTTTTGGGTGTTGCTTGCTTTTCTTGATCAACCCTTTTGATTGCTTCAACTAAGTATCTCAAATGTTCCTCGGATCACCACTTCCATGTTAGCCTTCCAAGTACCACACTTGGTTTACCTACACATAGGTGGCAAGCCCCTACACTAGGGAGAAGTGACCTCTCTCCAAGAACCATTATTGACACTCACTTGAAATAACTTGATTGATTGATCCAAGTGATGGACTTAACTTGATGAGTAACCTTGATTCCTTCTTTAAGTCATTTTCTTTCTTCTTGTTTAAGTTCTTTTCTTTCTACCAAATGATTTCCAATAGTCACTAGAACTTAAACTTCAACTTCATCTTGAGTTTGATCTTGATCTTCCAATTTGAGTACCGAATGTGTGCAAAGTACACTCCATAATCAAATAGCCTTGTACTCATATCTTGTCATGTTTCTAGATCATTTCAAAACCAAACTTAGGTACCTCAAACACTTGTAAACATGTTTCCAACTTGAGGACCTTTCAATCAAAGTGACTCTAGATCAATCCAACATTTGTCACTTTTCTGACAGATTTTGTACCCTTCAAAGAAATAAGCATATATCCCAAAGTACAAATCCAAATACCACGAAATTTGGTGAAGATGTTCTTTACTAAGTTATCTAGCAGCTGTAAAAATTTGAGCTTCATTTGACTTCTAGATTGCTGCTATATATCAATTCTTCCACCACTGCTACATGCTGAAAACTGCTGCACTATAGCTGACAAGATTCACTCCAAAACTGAAGCATTTCTTATCCAATTCTCATGAAAATTTTACAGCATCTTATACCATAAGTCTAGAGCATGTACACCAATATTTATGCCAATCCAATAAGTTTTCAATACTCAAACATGGCTATGTTCACAGCTAGCTCAGATTTTGCAATATAGGACAGATTTCAACAATTGAGTTATTCTTCATCAAATATGAATCAAACTTGATACTAACTTGTTTGAATACTTCCATAAGACATATATCCATTCAAACCACTTACTAAAAGTCATCTTATGAACTTATCCAACACAAATCAATCCAAACTTGACTACTAATCAATTATCCATTCAATCATCTCATAGCAAGCAACATTGCATTTTTATCCAATTCAATCAACTCACAAGCACCCAAATGAAATGATCAACAAGAGATATACCTTGGTTAGCTCATGATCATCCAACAAGCAAGCTTCAACTTAATTATTTGCAAGTCATCAAATATATCTAATGAATCACCAACAACTTGAAATTTACACTTGTATGTTGTAGCACATTTGGACTTCATTCAATTTGTCATGGCATTGAGATAATGATCATCACTTAGCAATACTTGGCTCAACTACATGATCAACAAGATGAATATCATTTGAACCAAGCCTCTAATGCTGATGGTACCTACAATTAATCATCCACTTTTTGATGGTACCCAAACAAGTTTGGGTCCTCTCAAGTTAGGAGCAACATACTTAGGCAACGCCTTAGTATGAGTAGCGGAATGCTTTGCAATAGCAACCATAGAGGTACCATTACCATCCTTTCTAAGAACATTATTATCAATAATTGAAATAGGCTTAGAAATGTCACCTAGGGGACATGAATGTGCCATGTGTCCCCTTTCCCGGCATGAGTAGCACTTTCTCTTTGATTGAGCCTTCTCTTCTTTGCTCATGTGGTGCTTCTCATTGCCTTGCCTCTCATGGATTGCTTGAGCCTTCTTCTCAAGCTTGGTAGGACACTTAGAGGCAAAGTGTCCCATATTTCCACACTTGAAGCACTTGATGTGAGCATAATCTTTCTTCTCATCTTCATTCTTGCTCATCATCTTGGCATCTTGAGTTTGCATTGGATGCCTTGCCTTTCCACCCCTTCTTGTTTTCTTCTTCTTTATCATCAAATCACCACCATCTTCATGGTTGATCTTGATTTGAACTTGGGGTGTGTTCTCTTGCTCAACTTGTGGCTTTGGTTGAGGCTTCACTTGTTGCTTCACCAATTGCTTGGTTGGGCACATTGAGGTAAGATGACCCCAAGTGCGGCACTTAAAGCACTTGACATGCTTTAGCCTCTCTTCTTCTTTTATATTCTTGAGCTTCTCAATGTTAGGGCAACCATTTGTAAGGTGTCCCACTTCATGACACCGGTAGCATATGGTATGAGAGAGCTTTCTTTGTTGTAGCTTCTTCATCTTTCTTTCTCTCTTTCTTTCACCCTTTGTCATCTTCTTCTTGAAGCCAAGGCCACACTTGTCACCATAGTTTCTTTGAGTCTTCAACATGTGCTCAAAGGTGACTTGAGAGTTGTAGCACCTCTCTAACTTATTGCTCAATTTCTTCACTTCATTTTTGAGCTCATTGTTCTCCTTCAAAAGGTTAGTCTCACAAGACATGGAAGTAGAACAAGCATCTATTTGTGAAGAGCATGGCATATCTAATAAATCATCACAAGAGGTGGATACATGCTTCTTTCCTACATCACAAGGGTTAGTAACAATATGTGATTGATCATGTGACCCATGTGATGAGTTCTCATTATTTTTAAGTTTCTTTGTAAGCACTTTAATGAGAGAAGCATGTGTTCTAATAATTCATCATGAGATGCAAGTAGTGTCTCATGATTCAATTTAAGCTCATCAAGTGAAGATTTATATGCATCAAGTAATTTCTTATGTTCTTCACAAGAGTTCTTTAGAAATGAGTTTTCATTTTCTAATTTCAATGTTTTAGCTTTCTCATTTTCTAAAGACATGGTCATGCTAGCAAGTCTACTAACAAGCTCATCATATGAATCAACATGATCAACCACATCATCATTTGATACCTTGGTGTCACCTTGTGACATGAGACAATGTGGTGTAGTGGATGAGCTTGTAGTAGCATCATCATGGCTTGAGCATGAACCATCATTACCATCAAGTGTGCATGGGGTAGCATCATCACTTGCAACACTTGTGGCATTATCATCAACCTTGTCAAGTGAACTTGTAGTTGATCGATCATCATTATCATCACTTGACCATGAGGTGGAGCAATCTTCCATAATCACCAAATTGTGGTATGCTCAACACACTCATGCACCTCCTTCTTGGGCTCATCCTCCTTCTTGAATTTGCCATCATCCCATGTGGAGGAATCACCGAAGGTTTCCTTGATGGACTCCCATATCTCACAAGCGGTCCCCTTGTAGTTTACTTGCTTCATCAAATCAAAATGTAAAGCATCCAATAGAAAACAACAAGCATGTGCATCAAATTCATAGAGGACTCTTTGAGCTTTGGTTAGAGTTCTATGATCCAAGACATGGGTGAGACCACTAGTGACAACCCACCAAAATTTAGGTCCCTTTGCACGAAAATGATGAAGCATGTGATTTTTCCAAAGTGCAAAGTTTGTGCCATAAAAAATGTGTGCCTCACAAATATCTAGCCCATTAGACGCCATCCTCTCGGGTCGGTGAAGACCACAAATGAGAGACCAGGCTCCGATACCAATTGAAGGGTCAAGATGGCGACTAGAGGGGGGTGAATAGTCCTTTTTGAAACTTAATCACGTTGGCTAACCGAAACAAGTGCGGAATTAAAACTATCGGTCTAGCCAAGACTACACCCCTCTATCTATGTTCACAAGCACCTTGCAAAGATACTAATCAAGCAACAAAGGTGCCGGGCTAGCTAGAGCTCTCCTAACCAATTATAGAAGCAAGGTCACACAAACCTATGCCACTAGTACTTTAAGTAACAAGGGAGCTCCTACGCATGCTAGTAAGCAAAAGCACAAAGCCAACTAAGCTCACTAGCAATGCTCAATAACAAGGCAACCAATGCCGAATTAGAGAGCGCAAATACTTAGCTACATAAACTAAGCAATGTGACTAACAAGGTTACACAAACCAAATTAGCCACACATGGGAGCTACTTCTATGCTACATAAGCAAGAAGGTAACTAGTAAGCTACACAAGCTAACTAATTACAAGAGCAACAACACAAGCTTAATATATATGAAAATAATCGCAAGCTTGTGTAACGGGGATACAAACCAACGGGAAGAACAAGGTTGACACGATGATTTTTCTCCCGAGGCTCACGTGTTTGCCAACACGCTAGTCCCCGTTGTGTCAACCGCTCACTTGGTGGTTCGGCGGCTAATTGGCATCACCCGCCAAGCCTGCACGTCGGGCGCCGCAAGAACCTACCCTGAAGGTGAGGGTAGCTCAATAACACGCTTTACTAAAGTTGCTCTTTGCGACTCCCACGGGGCGAGCACAATGCCCCTCACAAGCTCTTCTCCGGAGCTCCGCACAAACTTCTTGCGGGCTTCGACGGAGACCACCACCAAGCCATCTAGGAGGTGGCAACCTCCAAGAGTAACAAGCACCACCGGCTTGCAACTCGATCACCTAGTGCCACTCGATGCAACCTCACGATGCAATCGCACTAGAATCGCTCACTCACACAATTGGATGATCACTATCAAGTATGTGTGAGACGGAGGGCTCCTAAGCACTCTCAAGCATGGACACAAAGTCCCCCAAGGTGCTCAGCACCAGCCATGGCCGAAGGCCACTTCTATTTATAGCCCCAAGGGCTAAACTAGCCATTACCCCTTCACTGGGCAACTGTCGGGTCGATTGGACGCTCTGGTCAGATCGACCAGACGCTGGACCTCAGCGTCCGGTCGCCCGATGACAGCCACGTGTCACCTGCGTTCAACGGTATTCTTCTGATCTCAACGGTCATCTTCAGACCGGACGCAGCAGCTTCAACTGACCGGACGCTGGACCCTCAGCGTTCGGTCGTTTACAGTAAGGTACCGACCCCGACCAGACGCGTCCGGTCAGTCGTGATCGGACGCAGCCCTAGCGTCCGGTCACTCTCCAGCGACACTGCTTCGTCCGACAACAGGACCGAATGCTGCCTCCAGTGTTCGGTCATTTTCAGAGCCAGCGTCCAGTCGACTGACCGACGCTACACGCTGACTGCTACCACTGACCAGACACTGAGCCTCAATGTCCGGTCACTGCGTGACCAGAGTCCGGTCCACTCTGTGGGACCTTTCTCATCTCTGTTTCTTCACCGAATTGATCCACATCAACTCCAACTTCATATCCTTTGTAAATGTGCCAACACCACCAAGTGTACACCACCATGTGTATGTGTGTTAGCTTTTCATAATCATTTTTCAAAGGATTAGCCACTCAACTTGCCACGCCACTCAATCCTAGCGACGATGCAAAGTTAGCTCACTCAAGTGGCACTAGATGACCGATATGCAAACAAGTTTGCCCCTCTTGATAGTATGGCCATCTATCCTAAACCCGGTCATAAACTTCTCTACACACCTATGACCGGTGAAATGAAATGCCCTAGGTTATACCTTTGCCTTACGCATTCCATTCCATCTCCTCCAACATTGATGCAATACATGCACCAACACGATCAACAATGATATGATCCACTTCATATCATCACGTGATCATATTGGTTCATCGATCTTGACTTTACTTGCTCTTCACCGTTGCCATCGTTCATTAGTGCCAAGTCTTGCTCAAGCTTCACCGCCACGTGGTCCATTGCTCCAAAGCCTCCGACTTGCCCTTCACGCTTGCAACCGGTCCATCAAGCCAAGTCTTGTCTTGATCTTCTCCACCTTGATCACATGACTCAATGTCATGTCTCATGTGCATTTAAGCTCCTTCATCATCACATGTGTGAGCTTTGCAACATTTCCAAGCCATTTTCACCTTCATGGCATATGTTGCTCACACATATGTACCTGTGGACTAATCACCCGTGTATCTTATATAAACACAATTAGTCCACCTAGGTTGTCACTCAATTACCAAAACCACACAAGGACCTTTCAGAAAGGCGTGAAGCGTAAAAAGCAGCTAATCTGGAAGTCCGGTAGTAATCGAAGTAATCCGTCAAGGCGAGCCAAAGAAGGGTCTCAGGAACCGATAGATCTGAGAATTGGCAATCCAGAAGTGGGTGTCAGAAAAGAAGAGACAAGACTTTCCCTCATTCATTCCTTAGATTAGGACAGGGAAGCTTCCTAGAGAGTAGTTAACCCGGGTTAGCTTTGATGGACTACTTACTAGCGCAGGGTATTCATATGAGAAAAGGTTGTTCATGGATAACAGTTATATTTCTTTACTTGACCCATACTTCCTTCCCTTAACCTGATCCAGCTAGTCTTTCCTAAGAGATAGGAAGCGGAGAAACTAAACAGGGATAGCTCCATCCATCTTGCTTGTGCTCATTCTATCACAAAAGAGATTTTTTTACTTTTGCCATACGGTGATCATACTTTTTTCATACAATTGGAAAGTCTACCGAGGGGAAGGTAGGATAAAAACATGGTGTTTCCTACTTTTGTCACTTTGAAAAAAGTCTTTATTAGGGAAATTGATGAGTAGGCGCGCAGCGACGGGGTTTCCTACTTTTAGTATTCTACCACATGCCTCGTTTTTTTATTTCTACTATTGGTTTTTCAGGCTGTGAATTAGCAATGAATCCTGACAACTTCAACTCTTAGTTATACACCCACCTCTACTACATAGTAGATAATCAAAGTGTCAGCTACTTGTACTAGTCATTTATGTGTCGTAATTGTACTCAATTGTCCAAGAAGACTGCACGAGACACCAAAACACATCAATGTTGTTTTTCATGTACTGCCCCTTCTAGATTCGATTGCTGTCTCCACATTTCTTTGCCAAAAGGCTTGAATTCTTCCCATCGTACACTAGGTTGTGGTATTTCATTGCTACAAACATGGGTTATTGTAAAATAAGACATGTCATTTGGATACTTCTCTTCAACTTCGAAGTATTTTTATACAAATAGTTGAAGTGAATTTTATGAAAGAAAATAAGGCGTATTATGGGAGCGCGTGACTTGAATTGATTTGGCCATGTAGATAGAGAATTGGATCTGCCACATTAGAATTCACAACCAAAGGTGTCTCCGCATCCAATCAACACGTAAGTCCCCTATCTAGGAAGGATAGGGTAGTCCTCTTGAGAAGAATATTTTCTATGATCATACCCCAACCATGTCATCCATGAACAGGCTCCGTAAGATCCTATAGAGTATAAATGGAATAAGTCATGTGATATGATCCAATTCTATTTTTATTACACCTACTTTTTATTATAGTATGGAAATGATTCATTTTCTTTGCATCGATTTTGATCCACAATACTATCAGAGTAAAAGAAGGGATCTAAGGAAGAACGCGGGCTAAACTTTTTGATTTTTTATTAGTAACAAGTAAATACTTTGTTTGGACATAAGCAACTTACAATATCGAGGGGATAAACACCAACTAATCAAGAGACAATCCACAAAGCAATTGATCATGACCAAATTTGTAAGAACACTTGGATATTGAGCATTTAAGCATAAGAATAGGATTCTTTTCAATGAGTAGTTATAGGTGCAACTTCGGAAAAGATAATTTGATAAAGCTTTTCTTACATTGAGTCATTGAGTCATTATATACCCTATTCTCTCGAAGTATGAGATCCTGAATGCATCCTCTTTCTTTCCACTTCATCTTGGGAATCTGGAATGGTTGTTTATGGCTGGGTGTGACAGATCAGACTGAGTTTAGAATCAGACAGCTCCTCCTGCTCTGCCTAACCTGGGTATAGATAGAACGTTGGTCCGTGAGGACAAATATAGTACGCCCCTAGTTCTAGTTAAGTATGTCTTATTGACCGAAAGTAAGGATAAGCAGAAGAAGCAGCGAGATAAAGCAAACAGGATGCATGTTTTGGAAAGAAGGAACAATCCTAGTCCGAAAGCAAGGACATAAACAATAATATTCGTTGTTGGCCAATGCCAATATCAACAACCAGATCTTTGAGAATCTTTGAGAATCGATGGAGCTACCTATCTACACAGCAAGCTTCTTCAAACATGTCATTGGACATCACCCTCACTTCTTCTAGAAGGAAAGCGCGTTAAGAGGTAAATCGTACCTCAAGTCAAAGGGCCTCGTTATAGTTGGAGGCAACACACGCTGAACTTAACTTGCCTATTTTGTGTAACTGGTTGAAACTACTAATTTCTAGTTCATCTTACGATGGTATACGGTGACGGGCCAACCTTCTATACTAGTATGCAGGAGGACGAAGCAGAAATTAGGAAGCCCTACACTTCAATCGGAGCGAATTTCACACTCGAACTTGGATAGAGCAAATAGATCAAATAGGCTTAGAGAGATACGGGGCATAATCAAAGAAAAAGAACCCTTGGAGTGGCAAGTTAGCAAGCGGGTGTTCCATAAAAAAAAAAAAAAAAACAGGATTCTTCCGAACTCAACTCCGTGGCCAAAACCATCTTCTCACTCTGACCCCCACGTATCAGATCCCAGATGCCACCCAACGATGATGGGACTTTCGCGCAGGCAATTTTCATTCGATAAGCGGGCCAAAAACACATGGGCCTTGTTCACTTGGGCCCAACACGAGGCTCCTGACCTCCTAGTTCCCTTCTCTTCTTCTGACCCGGGGCGGCGGACGAGGCCGAGGCCGAGTCCACCGACGGCGACGATGGGCGGCGGCGAGGGCAAGTCCAGGAAGCGCCGTTCTTCTCCCTCCTCAGGTACCCAGCCACCCAGGGATTCCTTTCGTATCCCCTCTGTGGTTCAACCCATCGGTTCGTTTTGCTGCGGACCGTTGATTTCTTTTCTTGCTTTGGTTCAGGGGAGGAAGAGGGTAGGGAGCGGAGGAGGCGGGACAAGAAGGAGAGCAGGAGGAGCGGCCGAGACGACAGGGAGGATGACGACGACAGGCACAAGAAGAGGAAGAAGGGGAAACACAGCGACAGGGACAAAGGCAAAGGTTGGGCTCCTAAATCGTTACAGCTTCCGGTTCTTTTATTTCGTCGACATTTCAAGGATGCTTTGTCCAAAAAAAAAACATTCCAAGGATGCTAAATCGTCACAGCTTCGGTTCTCACTTTCTGAAACAATACGCTTATTTCTGTGATTTTGAACCTCAGCGTGTTAAGTGCATTTCTGCTAGCTCCATGTACACTAGGTTATGTGAAATTAAGTGTTGCTAGCTTGTGATTTTGATGTATGTTTCTGTGTTACAGAGAGAGATACTAAGGATAGGCATTCTAAGGAGAAGGAGAAGAACAAGAGAAAAGACAAGGACGCTGTAAGTTGTCTAACGAGTAACGATATATTCAGACTCAGTTTTGTTGGGCAGTGCCAAGTAAATAGTTTACAGTGGAGTATTCAATTCCTCCTGAATTACTGAGGCTTGCTACCTCTTTAGGGCTGCGTTTTTCTTAGATAAATTGTTGTAGAAGATTGAGCTTGTCATGGGTTGATAATGGGATGGTGCTCTGAAATAGAACCAAATTGATTTGTGTTGGCTTGCCTTGCAAGTTAAAGTGTATAACCGAACTTGACACTTATTGGGATATCTTGAAAGAATGAACCAAGGTTAACACATCGCAAATTTCTCCAATTCTCATAGCCATAGTATGGTCCTTTAATGTTGGCCTCAATGGAAACTTGCTAGAATCTATTTCTCATCCGTTGGCTGAATAGGACGTGAAAACTTGCCAGAATTTGTTCTCCTATGAAGGGTGATTTGAAGACATGATTTCATGTTACCATTCAACTTTTTCTGCTATATAGACTATAAGTGAATGAAATATTAGTACGCAAATCCCTGGAAACAAATCAGTAAGAATGGTGTGCATGCCTAGCTTAAAATGCTAGTTGCATGACATATATCTTTTTTTTATCATCGAATTTCTAGAAAAGCAGCGATGTGATATTTTTTATAATAAAATAAAAGTAGCAAGTTGCTAAGAAAAAAGAACAGAAATAGCGATTTGACTTTATTTGGCTAGACTAATAGGTTCTGTATATTGTTGCAAAAGACTGGAGTGACTGACATTCACTGAATTCGTGTCTTCCTTTCTTCGTCGCTAAGCGTTGAATTATCCTTGTTTCTCATTTTTACCACTTGCTGAAACTGAAACAGGCCTTCAAAGAAATATCCAAGGATGACTATTTTGCAAAGAACAATGAGTTTGCTACCTGGTTAAAGGAAGAAAAAGGCAAATATTTCTCGGATTTATCTTCAGAGTCTGCTCGTGATCTGTTCCTAAAGTTTGTGAAACAATGGAACAAAGGAAAGCTGCCATCACAATACTATGAGGGGATTACGAGTGGTCCACGTTCAGCGCACAATTGGAACATCAAAGCATGATACATTTCCTGTTTCATCGGGTCCTTCAGCTTGAGACATTTTGTGTTCTCCTGGCGAGATTTTCTTATAGTTGCATGTGGCAACAGCTTTTAATGTTCTAGGTTATTGTATTTAAACTGATGTGCATAATGTCTGTCTAAGGCAGGAAGGTAGATCGTGGGTCTCTCTAGTATCCAGTGTTTAACATTAATGCTAGTTTTTCAATGATCAATACTGTTAGATCTGTTTCTGGGGGAAAGATGTGTTCTGATGTTAAGTGCCAACATATATTGATTTTCTTGCAATGCTGATTGCTAATATTTTCTACAGCAACCTTACATGAGGTAGATCCCCCTGCCCTCATTTATTTCTTTGTTTATTATGGGAGTGTGATGCAAAGTTCTCTGAGTGTATCATAGTTCACCAGACAAATTGTAGAAAAAATCTTTCACAGCTCCTGATATTGTCCCCTGACGTATCAGCTTAAGGTGCAGTTGCAAATGCCATGGCTTTGCTTTGTTTTCTACTTGTTCCAGAACTATTTCTTTATTATCTGAAAGGTTGGTATAAGATGCCAAGTTAGGAATTCTCACATATACGTAGAAAAGATGTTCCATCCTTGGATTGGATTGTCATAAGGTTCACTAAACATTGTGCGCATTTATCAGTCCATGTACAATTTAAATATTTTTTATCAGTCAATGTTCACTTTAAATATTCTTTTGAACCGTTATGAAACAGTGAGACCTTCAGAGGCACCAGTGCACTGTGGAGTGCTAAGCCAAGCTAATAATGTGAGGAGAAGTAGAGGTAGACCGAAATTGACATGGGAGAGATAGTAAAAAGAGATTTGAAAACTTAGGATATACATAGAGATCTATATTTGAATAGGAGTGCTTGAAAAGCAGCTATTGATGTGTTTTAACCGTGACCAGCACAAGATTAGTGGATAGGATTAGACAGTTAGTTTTACTCTCAAAGGGCATGTCCTTTAAGAACAGTTAGGCATGTCCTTTAGGAACAATAGTGCCCCTTAATGACACCTCTTCCCTTGTATAAATATATTTTAGAGATCAATGAAAAAGACGGTTCTTCCAAATCTTGTTCATTTATGTTCACTTCTAACATGATCTTCGAATTCCAATTTGTAAGAGTTTGATACTTCTTGGATTCGAAAAAAAAGTTTGATATTTCTTGCAATTTCTTCGACATTGAAAATACCTTTTTAGTGAATCAGAATATCAGATGGTGCAATCTCTCTGTATAAACGCATGAGTCCCCTGTTTGCTCACTATGTACAGTAATAACGTTGAACATTCTGAACCATTCACAAAAGGACCAACAAATTTGCATACCAAGGAATCAAAAAGTGATATTTAAAAAGAAGGAAATCACAAGATTACAACTACAAAGAGAGAATCAAACTTGACCACGTCATTCACAGGCTCGGATTTCCCAAGCCCTTGGCAAATCCTAAAACTAATTTATTCCATGCGATGAACCTTGCCAATTCGTCACAGCAGGTCTCCAGACCAGAAGCAGTGATAAAGCTTGAAACACAGGTCCTTGGTGTTCAGAAGACACTCTGATTTCTTCAATGGTTGTCTTCTTCTTCGCAGAATTTTGAGTACTTCTCATCATCCATGAGCGAATTGAGCTCACCTGAATTGCTGAGCTTGACCTTGATAATCCATCCCTTCTCATATGGGCTTGCATTCACCTAACCAGAAATGATAATCATTGACTAATCTACCCATGGAAGTTTGTTTTCAGATGAGTTCTGGCTAATATGAGTTGCAACACTTACCAATCCAGGTTCCTCGCTTAGTTTCTCATTCACTTCAACTACCTCTCCAGATACTGGTGAGTTGATATCACTGGTTGCCTTCACACTCTCAACAGCACCAAAGTTCTTTCCCTGGGATACACTGACGCCAACTTCTGGCAACTCCACATAGACAACATCACCCAAATGATCCTGGAAGCCAAAATAAATAAACAAATTTTAAGCAATGCAAACTCTGATGCTGTATACTGAACATGATATAATATATTGGAACTTGATGTCTAGCCAACAGATTGCATGCATTATATTTATCAGTATAGATAAGAACGACAGCACTGGATAACCAAACATATCGAGGGCATAACACCTAGAATTGCCTCACACTCCAAATTCAGTGATAGAAATATGTGAATGTATGTATGAACCTGGGCATGGTCAGTAATCCCCACGGTTGCTGAATCACCCTCGACCTTCACCCATTCATGGGTGTCAGCATACTTCAGATCCTTCAGCACTGAAAAAGGGGTAACATGAGAAAAATTTAGAGCACCAGAAGTTGTATGCATTGAAGTGGCATTGCGGGGGGCAACAATGCACACAAAAAGTACCAGAACCAACCCCAACCAGTGACTTCTCGAATCTATCATTTAAGTCTATCTGATACAAAAATAAATATATCTCTTACAAATAAAGTTTTCTCAGCCACCTTTCACAGTTACAGAACAAACCCACAATAAAAATCTGTGTTCCTGAGACCATCTCTTCTGCACCCGTACTGAAGCACAAATTTACTAAAGGCTATCTATATTCATATAAAAAAGATTAATTTCAAGTTGTAATACATTGCCTTCCTCATCCACATCTAACACTAAAATAAATGTGAGAAATTAATCTTCCAAATACATTAGCAGGGTAACATATAAGATCCTTTTCTTTTTCATACACGTGCTGTCACCATGAATGAATGAAACCACTCCGGAAGGATAAAGCATCCATATTAAAAAAGAATAAATAAGGAGCGGCGGCGGCGGCGGCGGCTAAACCCCGTCGTAAACCCCCATTCCCTGAACGTATCCGCCGCCTGATAGGGCGCAGAGCTGTGTCCCAACCAGGAACAGTTCCACAAATCCGATCTATACGCGCGCGAGACAACAAGACGGTGCCGTACCAACCGCAAAGAGCCGTGATCCGACGAACCAGAGCGCCGGAAACAGAGGATGAGAGGTAGGGAAAACGTACCGGTGGAGAAGGCCCTGGGGAAGGTGGAGATCCTGAGGTAGGCGGCGGCGCGGGACGCCCACAGCAGCCGGGAGGAGGCGGCCATGGCCATGATCCGGGAGCCGGCGGACGAGGAGAGGAGAGGAGAGGAGAGGGATTGGATGCTCGGCGCCGCCTCCTCTCTCTCTCTCTCGCCGAGTTCGTTCCGCTCGGTGGTGTGAGCTGGTGGCCTCGTTTGGCCTTTTTTTCTGCGGAATTGCGAAAAATATAATGGAAAATGGAGAAGGTTGGTGGTGCGCCTCCAAATTGCGAAAACTAGTACGAGTAGTAGAAAAATGGGCCCTTGTGGGCTTTTCAGTATTTGCCCTTTATGGTTTGCAATTTGACCCCTGAGTTCTGGTGATATATGCAAAATGCAGGCTTGCCCTTCCGTTTCAGCAAGGAAAGAAAGGTTCAGACTTCCAGAGTTTCACTTATCAAGCTTCGATCCCTTTTCCTCTTGCCAATTTGTGATGATGGCGTCAGATTCCGTATCCAATGGACGCCATTTGGCGCTGGTTTGAGGCTCAAATAATCACCAAATTAAACTGAAACTTTTTCCCCGGAGGACCACCAAACGCTGCAGCAACGCAGCCTTGAGGTTGGCCGAGGGCGTCACCAACCAACAAACCCAAAAAAGATTCAACAACTACTCCTACTTCGTTGTTGCTATTGCTACTCCACTGCTGTAGGTTAGTCGGCATCGGCGAATCACGGGCTGGGGTCGGGCCATCGGCGTGCGTAAACAATCCAGCGAGGACACCGCTGCTCTCTGACACTGATCGGACTTCTGAACAGCGGTTGGTGGCTGATGCAGACTGCAAAACAACAACAGCTGCAGACTGCAGTTGGTAAGGGGATCTATTGCAAAATAAACCATCGACGAATGTAAGACCCAGCAATGGTACTGTTGTGGCAACCATGCATTTCCGTTTTACCCAAATAATCCTCCTGCTTACAGATTTTAGTAGTCCACTTAAACTGCAGTTCTTGACTGGTTTTGCGTGGCTTAGAACATGCCGTGGAAGCTGAGCTTTGTATTTTGTTTTATTTTGGAAGATTGGTTCTTCACTACTTACAATTTTCTAAAAACAGTATGTAGGTTTCACTGTGAAAACAAAAGAAAAGTTTACCAATAATACAACTCTACAAGACATTGGTAAGCCTAACAAGCGCACACACGCCAAGTATAGAAGTACTTAAGCACATGAAAAACCCACTACCTAGGTGATTCGTCTATTTTAACTGACTTTTAAGGAAAGCTGCAGAAGATAGAAGACGTTGTTATGTCTGTTTTTGTGAAGTTTGGTTGAAACTTCACAAACCGTATTGGTGTTTAGTGCTTCCCTTTGTGTGTCGGGCTCACTAGATGGGCTGAGCTCTATTTTACCTCCTGCTTGGGTCCTCGCCTTATGTCGTTGACTTGTATCGTGACGCTCAACTGTGTACCATCCACATATGGTAGAGGCTGAAACTTGGTTTCCTTATTAAAAAAAACTGACTTTTAAAATCATTAAGCATCGAATGCTTGTTCATGCATCGCTCCCAAAATTTTTAGAACATGCTTTACTACATGCAACATGTGAAGTAGTGCTCAAATACTCTCTCCCCTCTTCAAGCTTCACTCTTAGCCCACGCTTCGGAGGACCTTACTCCTTTAGCGCCTTTGGCACCATCACCATGGCCCTGGATTTGACAATGCAAGGCCTCCATGCACGACCTCAAGTACCTTAGTGCGTCCACGAAAATGAGTTGGCTCATGAAGCCTTCCTGATGCAAATATATGGTGGTAACCACATATTAGGTGGAAACACAGAAATTAATTTTACTGACCATGCAAAAGTTGGGATACAAACTCAAAGTAGAAAAAATCATATGAAAATGACAAATTTTAGATGCATGTGCACTAGAAAGCAAAATCTCATCATTTTTGTTTGATTTTTTCAAAAGCAAGTTTGCATCTTAATTCTTGCAAGTGACTACATATTTGTATTCAAATTTTAATTTTTAATTTTTAATTTTATTGAATGATCAAACTATGTTTTTTAAATTGGGTTCTATGTTCTCCTTAGTATATGGTTTTCACCATATATATTTCCCTTGTTGATGACGGGGGTGAGAAGAGAATGGGGCACAGTGAAGGTAGAGTGGCACTAGAAAAACATTTACCAATCTCAGGTCCGCGCTATCACGCGTTCGGCGTTTCGTTGAAAGCGCGAGTGACGCATAGATGGATATGAAAAACATGACGTCAGGAGCTCTTTCCAAAACATTTCCGATTTGTTAAATGTCAATATTATGCCCACAACTTCAGGTTCAACAATGAAGAATACTTGCCAGTGTGTCACCTATGACTTTTTCACACTGACATGCTTCGATCGATAGATGTAACGAGTTGTAAATATCAAGGATAAAATTACAGTCAAATATATAGTGATGACTTATAACATATAAGATGAGTCATGTCAATAAAACAGGGGCTACCCTCACTGAAAGTTTGACATTGAACATAATATAAAGCTCAACGGGATTTCAATTTCAATTAAGAATGACAGCCCCAATGAAATGTTGACAAGAAAGATGGCATAAAGCTAGCTCATTAACCGATTTTTCAGGAGTTATATATCCATTCTATATATGCCCAAATGGACTAAGCTGTCGGTCTCTTCTATTTTAAACAATTTTGTGCCAAATACATCAGTCCTCGGGATCGGGGTCGAGGCTAGGCATATAGTAGTGTCGAGAATCAGCGACGTGGCCAGCAACATAGCGTGTCCCTTCTGGGTGCTTCATTGTAGGGGAACACCCATAGCAGTACTCGTTATCCATACCTGCTGTTCCCAAAGGTGGGAATACGTAGTCCTTCATCTCCTCAAGGGTTTGGATACATTTGCCGCCTACAAATCAAATAATCCACAACCCACAATTTCAAATAAATGCTCCATTATCATATATATGCACCAAATAGATTTTTTAACCATTACAATGCTCAAATAGTCCTGCATTACATTTTCCGTTGTGCCACAAAGAACAGAGTGTACATTTTTCAAGAGTATTATGAGGAAAGCAACAAAACCTAGTAAATAAACCATTTATACAATGGTCGTTGAGCTAAAAACTAGTAGGATGCATAAACGATAAGGCAAACATATACTTGAATTTAAAACTACATCTGTATTAATTGGTCTAGTTGGAAAGAGGCCCAACAAAGTTTACTACGTATTACTCAACTACTAGGGCCTAGGGGATTAAGCCCAAACAGAAATATTAACACCACCAATGGAATGCTACTTCTGTATGTGCAGTTAAGCCCATGGTAGAAGGCATATGCAGAAAACAGGTAACTACATATCCTAATAACTCATCTTTTCTATATAGTGTTAATTTGTGATGCTGCTAATCTCACAACCAGCCGTGTGTTGTTAATGAGCTAGCTTCATCGAAAATCAGAACAAATAACTTATAAAGACACGACCATATACCAACACAACCAAACTAGCTCACATGTTCAAACAGAGCATATATTAGCCATGAATATCTATCCATCTTATAAAAGCACATGAACCAATGAGGTCACATACGACATACCGACATCAGAAAGTGAAACGGGGTGGCAACAAGTGACATCCTCCTCTTCAGGCGAAACACACACCATGATCTCACCAAAGAAGAGCTGTGAGTGTCCTTTCTTGTCCCGAGCATGAAAATTTAGGTGGTAGTAGTCACTGCCATCTTGCTCTCCAACAATAATGAGCCCAAATCCATGATAATGCTTGTGCACAAGTCAGTCTGTGTGTAATAGAAGAGATCGATGCTTAATTGTTGTTTATAACAACTTATCATGTACAACACCAATGATGTGTGACGAAGAACGTACGAGCATAGCACTAATACACATGGCACGTCCTTCACTTTAATTTGATTAGTTTTCCCAAATTCACCTAAAACTAAGCTCGGAGTATATCGTGTAGGCAGCAATTTCCAATCTAAAGTTCTAAACTACTCATAGATAAAAATGTAATGCTTGGAACTGGGCTAGACAGATGAATGAGATTACCTGGTATATATATAAACTGAACTATAGAGGGACTTGAAATTTAATTTGGACACGAAATTGAGTCTAATATATGGTGCTACAGAGCATGACTTTATAAGGAAAACGAGTTACATCTTAGAACATGAGCTGGTGGACTATGCGCTGGTGAACTGTGATTCGAGGAATTGATGGAATTTGAGAGAAAGAGGTGAAATTCAAGCTTACCACCGTCCACCGCAGGACACGAGGCAGGCGGTGCAGACGGGGTTGCGAAGGCGTCGATTCTGGGCCGACACCCTAGTCCCTAGCCTAGGGTTTTCCTTGCGGCAGCGCGCGGTGAAGAGCGGTGGAGTTTTGTGGCGACGGCACGGGAGTCCGAACGCCTGCGGCGGAGGCGCGTGGCTGGGCGGGCAGGAGCGGAGAGCATAGTCGGAGGACGCGATGGCGGCAGCCTCACCGACTTTTCCTTTTCTATTCACTCCAATCTGATTCGGAAAGTTTTTTAATGACTTCGATTCGATTCGAACCTTATATGGGCCGGTTGTGCTACGAAAGCTTGAAAATACAAGGCCTGTGTAGGGCAAGTCCTTTTTTTGCATAAAAAATTATCAATATTATTACTACTAGCAAACATCCGTAAATTTGAAAGGACATATAAATTGTTTCGTGGAACTTGAACCCACCACCACCAAAGGGAATGAACTTTTCTCAAAAAAGGGGAATGAACTAACTATATTTATTAGATTTAATCATGTCTGATCTAACCTTATTTCAATTTAATCAAATAAATTACAATGCTCATAATAAATGTTAGGTGTAATTAATAATAAATCTTGCATGTAAAATTGATTTATGTCTGATCTAACCTTATTTCAATTAAATCAAATAAATTACATTGCTTATAATAAATGTTAGGTGCAATTAATAATAAATCTTGCATGTAAAATTGATCAGGGTGGCCCAGGCAGGTTCCTATTGGTTTATGTTTGCTATCTGTGAAAGTGAGAATAGTGAGAGTGAGAGATGGCAGAGAGAGAAATTATCTTACTTTAACATCATTATTTTGCATAAAAGAGACTCTGGGTCCTAGTGCATGATATAGTAGCAATTGCCATAAGGGACATGTTATTTGTTCTTCGTTTAGATGGACATTTGCGCATGTGGGATAATCACACAAAACTTCTCAACACCCAGATCATTCCAGCATCCACAATATTTTCTCAGCTCCTAATATCCCCAAAAGAAAAGGTCAAGGAAAAGAGAATATTCTCCCCTTCAAAGCCAAGCTCGGCCCCGGCAGAGGACACCGGCCACGTCGCCCCTCCCCTTCAAAGCCAAGCTTGGCCCCGGCAGGGGACACCGGCCAAGTCGCCCTAAATTCATACAGCGAGCCACGTCACCCATATTTTCCTTACTTGGCCCACGTTCAGCCACATCACCCAGAAAACGTCATCCACAGAAATATCTCGCACTCCCTTCCCTCCTCACCGCAAAAAAAACACATGCCGCTCCCCATCCTCTCTCTCTTGTCTCTCCCGAGGCGGCGACGGCGGGCCGACGGCGTCCCCATGGCCGGCGCAACGCCGGCCCCCTCCCCCTCCGTCCGTGTCCCGGTAGCCTCTTCTCTTCCCCTCCCTCTCTCTCCCCATCTCTCCCGACACGGGTAGGGCGGCGATGCGAGCGGACCTCCACGGCGGCCAGAACTCAGCGCGGCGGCAGTAGCTCTTCTCCTCCTCCACGCCCCCTCGCATCGCATGACGATTGTGGGCCCTAGCATGGTGGCAGCGCTGACCTAGGGTTTCACCTCTCTATCACCGGCCATCTCGGATCGAGCGGGCTCCGGCACAGCATGCTGCCAGGCCAGCAGCGCCCCCGTCGCCCCTACTCAGGCGACTCCTAGTGCCGGTCCCATCGCCGCTCCACCCCTGCTGAATGCCTCTTCCTCGACGACTACATGACCAGGTAGCCATGTCGATTCCTGACTTATCCGTTGTCCATACTAAAGTTCCTAGCCTTACTTACCTACATATTTTATATATAGGAATGTCGTTGCTAGACAGGCCATACATGAGATGCGAGAGGACCTCCGCGGTGGTCGAAACTTGGCGCGGTGGCGGCCGCTCTTCTCCTCCCCATTCCCCCTTGCGTCGCATGGCAATGGCGGGCCCCAGCATGGCGACGGTGCCGACCTAGGGTTTCACCTCTCAGTCATTGGCCGTCCTAGATCGAGCGGGCACCGATGCAGCGTGCTGCCAGGCTAGTGGCGCCCTTGTTTGTTGTGCCCCTGCTGAAAGCGCTAGTTTGGTTTTGGATAATTGATGAAATATAGCACTAACCTTTGTCATGAGTTATGATATGAGCTAGGTTGGTGCAATCCAAGTGTTTGAGCAAGATGAGGTCCATGGTGATGAAGGTGGACATGAAATGATGATGATCAAGCTCAACTTGGAAAAGAAGAAAGAGAAAAACAAAAATCGAGATGATCAAGGCAAAGGTATAAGATAGGTTTCTTTTTTGCAATCAAGACATCATAGAGGGTGTGAGTGACTTAGGATCGATAGCCATACTATAAAGAGGGGAAATCTTTGGCTAAATGGTTTATCGAGTGCCACTAGGTGACATGATTCTTGCATATGCATTTAAGAACCTAGTGTGCTAACCTTGACCCTTGTAAAATACTTTGAAAAATGCTAACACACATGCACACAAGTTCTACACTTTATGGTTAGCAAGTTGGAAGCAAGGGTGAAGTGGTTGTGGACTTAGAAAAAGAAAAGGAGCTGAAAGTCCATGACCGGACGCTGGCCATGGGGTGACCGGACTCACCCCGGCGCGTCCGGTCAATTATAGATAGATGGCGCAGCATTGGCCGGGAGAGTAGGGAACGTGATCGGATACTGGACCTGACGCGGGGTCACGCCCGATCACGCACAATAGTGAGGCGCAGCGCTCGATGGTGCGATCGGATGCAGGAGCAGTGAAGCAACCGAACACGTAGGGGTCGTGTCAGGTCGATGATGACGTACGCTGAAGTTGGCACCGTGAGTGAGACAATGTTGACCGGGCACCACGGTGTGTCAGGTCACCTTTGACCAGGCGTGTCCGGTCAACTTTTATCAGCTTGGAGTCCGATCACTTGAGCAGTGCGTTCGGTCATTCGTTGACCATGGCATTGAATGGTAAGTGACCGTTGGGATCCGATGGTTGAGGTTTGAACATGGACACATGGTGGCCATCAGTGCGATCAGACACTAGCTGACCGGATGCTGGGCTGAGTCCGATCAGTGTGTTAGGTCAGCCCGAGAGTGGCCAACGGCTCTTTGAGTCTTGGGGCTCTATAAATAGGAAGGTACCAGCTTGGAGCTCACTCTCTTGGCACTTTAACATACTTGAAATCCTTGTGAGCCTAAGCAAACACCTCCCACTCATTTTCATCATTGATTCATCATCATAGTGAGATTGAGAGTGATTCCTAGTGCATTTGCTTGAGTGATTACATCTAGTGGCACTTGGGGATCGTTGTGGCTGCGGATTTCTTGTTTCTCTTGGTGGTTGCCGCCACCTAGATGGCTTGGAGCAGTGGAGGTGCTTCGGCATGAGTTGGTGATTGTTCGTGGCTGACTCTAGTGATTGTGAGAGGTCTTGCACCTTCCCTGGCGAAGAGCCTCAAGGTAGCTCTAGTAAATTACTCGTGTCATTAAGTTACCTCACTTGTGGGTAGGTTCTTGCAGCGCCTCTTTGTGGTAGGCTAGGTGTGTGATACCTATTAGCCACTGAACCACCAAGTGTTGGTCGACACAATGGGGACTAGCGTGCCGGTAAGCACATGAACCACGAGAGAAAAATTGGTTGTCTCTTGCCCTTTGGTATTCTCCTGGTGATTGAATTGGTATTCATCTTGTAATTGGTTCACTCCTCTACGCAGTGGTATAATCACCCTACTTACTCATTTATATTCTCACAAATTAGTTGTCAAGCTCTTTAGTGTAGTTAGTCGTTGAGATCACACTAGCTTAGTGAGTAGTGATCTAGTTTGTTGCGTGTGATAGTGTTTATAGTAACTAGAATTATTGGGATAGGTGGCTTACAACCCTTATAGAGCTAGAGCAAAATTGCATTACGCCATTTGTGTTACTAACCAATTTGCTCTAGTGTTTTGTAGAAGTTTTAAATAGGCTATTCACCCCCCCTCTAGCTATATTAGGACCTTTTAAGTGGTATCGGAGCCGTGGTCACCGTTTGATTGAAGGCTTAACAACCTCAGTGTTAAAAGATGGCTCAAATTGTGTTCAACCATGTGGGGGGCAAACCACCGTTCTTTGATGGTACATGCTATGACTATTGGAAGAGAAAATGAAGATGTACCTTGGTTCAATCAATGACCAAGTGTGGGATATGAGCAAGAGTGACTTTGTGATTCTTGATCTGGACAATCTCACCAACAATGACAAGGCCAACAAGCAATGCAATACAATGGCTCTAAACACCATCTACAATGTCATTGATTCCAAGGTGTTTGAGCAAATCAAGGATTGTGAGAGAGCTAGTGAGGTGTGGAAGAGATTGAAAGAAACATATGTGGGCACACCGGTGGTGAAGAGTGCCAAGCTATACATCCTCAAGGATAAGTTGACAAGCTTCAAAATGAAGGATGATGAGAGGATTCCAGAGATGTTCCATAGGTTGCAAGAAATTGTCAATGATTTGAATGCTTTGGGAGAAAAGATCAATGATGATGATATCTCTCATCGGTTCTTGATGTGCTTACCTCCTAGATTTGAGACATTGAGATTGATCATCATTAGAGGAGAATTGAAGCAACTCACCCTCTAACCAAGTACTAGGTGATGTCATAACATAAGAGACATACTGTGTGGAAATGGAGGGGGTTGACAAGGATGACAAGAAGGAAGATGAAGACAAGAAGAAGAAAAGTGTAGCATTCAAGGCTAGCTCATCATCCAAGAACAAGGGCAAGTATAAGAAAGAAGAATCAAGTGATGATGAAGATGCTAGTGACATTGATGATGAAGCCATGGCTCTCTTTGTGCACAAGTTTGGAAGATTCATGAAGAAGAAGGGCTATGGTGCAAGAAAAAGAAGAGGCAACAACAAGAGTAAACAGTATGTGAGGAGATGCTACATGCAAGAGCCTGGATCACATTGTAGCAGAGTGTCCCTACAACAGTGACAATGATGAGGATGAGAAGAAGCACAAGAAGAACAAGAAGGAAAAGAAGGAGAAGAAGGAGAAGAAGATGACCTTTCAAAAGAAGAAGGGTGGAGGCTATGTGATGACTTGGGATAGTGATGGCTCTTTGGACAGTGATGAGTCTAGTGATGATGGCAAGAAATCAATCAAGAAGGCACTAGCAAGCATCAGCATCAACAACAAACCTTCCATCTTTGACACTCTATCGACATGCCTCATGGCAAAGCCTACCAAGATAAAATATGATGTGAGTGATGATGATTGTGAAAGTGATGATGAGGAGTAGTACACCAAGGAGGAGCTCATGGACATGTGTGAGCAAGTGCACACTTGTGTTGAGATGAAGAGAAAGGAGTGCAAAGAATTATGCAAGAAGATCAAATCTCTTGAGCAATCCTTTGATGAGCTCAATGCCTCTCATGAGAGTCTAAGGGAAGACCATGAGATGCTTGGCAAAGCTCACTCTAAGATTGAAAAGGCTCACTCCTCTTTCCTCAAGCAAGTCATGGAGGAAAAAGCAAAAAAAGGAGCAAGTGATTGTGTCATGTGATGTGGGACTAACATGTGATATTCTTGATGAATCTTCTTATAAGCCCATTATTGTTGCTCCCACTAACCCTTCTGGTAGCACTACCACTTCTACTTTACCTTTGAGTGATGGTTTCACTTGTGATCCCTCACTAATGGTGGAAAATGAGACCCTCAAGAAGGAGGTGAATGAGCTCACTCGTGCCTTAGGTAATGTCTATGGTGGAGATGCTCGCTTGCTAAAGTGCTTGAGTAGTCAAAGATTTTCTCTCAACAAAGAGGGATTAGGCTATACTGAAAGGTCCTAATGTCTAGAGGGGAGAGAATAGCCTATTAAATGTGAGAAATTTCTACAACAATACTTAGCAAATATGTTAGACAATTAAACAGTGAAGTGAGTGTTGTGCTAGCCTACTAAAAGAGCAAGCAACCTACCACAATTCTAGTGTCTATGATCTCTAAGCACACAATGGCTATGTCACTACTCTAAGTTATGTGCTCTCAAAGACTAACTAAAGAGCCACACTAACCACTAGACCCAACACAAGCTTGCTCTCAAAACAAAATACACTAAAGAGCGAAGCAACAATAGAAATCTAAATGCAAGGTAGGGGATGTGATGATTATACCATCGTGTAGAGGAATGGAGCCAATCACAATGATGGATCCAATCAATCACAATGAATACCAAGAAATCCTCAGACAAGATGACATAAGATTTTTTACTGAGGTTCACTTGCTTACCGGTAAGCTAGTCCTCATTGTGGTGATTCACTCACTTGGAGGTTCACGTGCTAAATGGCATCACACGCCAAACCCTCAATAGGGTGCCGCACAACCAACATAAGATGAGGATCACACAAGCTATGAGCAATCCATTAGAGTATCTTTTGGCTCTCCACTGGGGAGAGGTCAAGAACCCCTCACAATCACCACGATTGGAGCTAGAGACAAGCACCTTTCTTTGCTCAACGATCCTCGCTACACCAAGCTTTCTAGGTGGCGGCAACCACCAAGAGTAACAAGCAAATCCCACAGTGAAACACGAATACCAAGTGCCTCTAGATGCAATCACTCAAGCAATGCACTTAGATTCACTCCTAATCTCACAAAGATGATGAATCAATGATGGAGGTGAGTGAGAGGGCTTTGGCTAAGCTCACAAGGTTGCTATGTTAATGCAAATGGCCAAGAGAGTGAGCTAGAGTCAGCCAAATGCCTTATATAGGTGTCCCCTTGAAATAGAGCCATTGGGCACCACGGGCAACTCACTACGTGGTGACCGGACGTGCCGATCAGATCAATTGCATGTTCGGCCCCCTATGTCCGGTTGTGGGATCACTGCCACGTGTAATAGCTTCAAACATGCACCATCCAATCCCAACAGTCAACTCAATCATGCACTCAAGTTAATGAATGACCGAACACACCATGCCAAGATTGGATGTAGCCGCCCAGCATCCGCTCGTGGCCTCACCCGAGGCGCCAACCCAACGACTTGATGCACCGATGGAATGACCGGATGCTCCATCAACACAAAGTCTAGTCACTTCCAGAGAGCATCTAGAGCCACACTTTCTTGATCAGACACGTCCGAGGGAGCATGATGGACTCATGGCCAAGTTCGGTCCTCACTGCCACTGCGCGCCAACTGTTTCACCACCATGTCACCATACGTCATCGCTGACCCAACCTAGAGGCTGCGCGTTCGATCACCTCCTCACACTAGCATCCGATCAACAAGGCTAAGACCACACCATTGCTCCACTACTGACCGGACACGTAGGTCTAGCGTCCGATCCTGCGTCTGGTCAGCACAGTGACCTCCTTGACTTCCCAAACTTCACCACCATTGCTCAAATGTGCCAACCATTAAGTGTATCACCTTGTGCACATGTGTTAGCATATTTTCACAAACATTTTCAAGGGTGTTAGCACTCCATTAGATCTAAATGCATATGCAATGAGTTAGAGCATCTAGTGACAGTTTGATAACCATATTTCGATATGAGTTTTACCCCTCTTAATAGTACGGCTATCGATCCTAAATATGATCACACTCACTAAGTGTCTTGATCACCAAACCAAAAAACTCCTATCAAGATTTCACCTTTGCCTTGAGCTTTTTGTTTTTCTCTTTCTTCTTTTCCAAGTCTAAGCACTTGATCATCACCATGGTCACACCATCATCATGATCTTCAACATTGCTCCACCACTTGGAATAGTGCTACCTATCTCATGATCACTTTGATAAACTAGGTTAGCACTTAGGGTTTCATCAATTCACCAAAACCAAACTAGAGATTTCAATCTCCCCCCTTTTTGGTAATTGATGACAACCCTTTCACAAAGATATGAATTGAAATTTATTTGAATCCATGTTGCTTGCCCAAGCATATTTACCATGTGTAAAAGGATATGGACAAGTTTTATGGACCCCAAATGGTAGCATTAGGTTCCCCTACATATGTGCTAAGAGTTTAGATTGAAAGCTTGCACATATGCATGGAATTGAGTTGTGGGAGAGTAATGTCTACCAAATGATGCTAAGGTATAAGAGATACCTTTGAAGCATGATACCAATCAGAGTGTACCAATATATCATCCTTAGCACCATTAGTAACTAGACATGCACACAAAAAACTAGAATACCCCATAAGATCAACATTAGAAGCAAGGGTCAAGTTTTCATAATATAAACACAAGTCTAGTTACTCAACCTATGCATGCTAGTTTTTTATTTCATCATTCAAACCTACAACTAGCATAAACCATACAAGCATTAAATTTAAAACTTGTGCCATGCAAGCAAACATATGAAATGCACATCCAAATGCAGCAATCAAGTTTATAAGTTTGCTCCCTCTACTTGTGTGTTCAAAATTTTAATTGATCCCCTTACTTTCTCATATCTCTCCCCCTATGTCAAAGTTCTCCCCCTTTGTCATTTAACCTTATCTTTGTGCAATTTCTCCCCCTTTGTCATCAATGACCACAAATGTTCAATTTTAGATAGGTTAAGATTATCAATGTCAATCAATGGGGTGAGGACCATTTTCCCAAAATTGGTCCAATCTAGAACACTTGCCAAAGATATTTAACTCAGTTTGATCCAAGGATAAGCTTCTTCACACCTCCAAATAAGGGTTATCTTATACCATGTTGAGTTAAACACTTATGGCTCATTTTCTAGATCAAACACTAGGTTTACAAGCCCACAAACATGTCATATGCTACCACTAGATCAAGTCAAGCATAGAAGCAATAGTGGTACCTTATAAGCATCAAATTCATTTAATTTTCATGAATGAGCCTAAAAGAGATAAGGAATGACTAGATGCACTAAACATGTCCTTAGCAAGGATATATGCCATGCCAATCAACTTTTACCTTGGTTGCTCGAAGGAGAGGCATGTTATATAAGTGGGGGGGGTGCATCAACACATATATGAGAAATATAATATGTTCAAGTCATTCCTTAGCTTGCAAAACTTTTTCTCATCCAATGGCTTGGTGAATATATCAGCAAGTTGATCTTCGGTGCCCACACTCTCAATGCAAATGTTCCCTTTTTGTTGGTGATCTCTAATGAAATGATGGCGAACATCAATGTGCTTTGTTCTTGCATGTTGAACCGAATTGTTGGTTAGCTTGATTGCACTCTCATTGTCACATAGCAATGGCACTTTCTTAAACTTGATTCCAAATTCATTCAATGTGGCCTTTATCCAAAGAATTTGTGCACAACAACTACTGGCGGATATGTATTCGGCTTCGATAGTTGATAATGCAACACTATTTTGCTTCTTTGATAACCATGAAACAAGTGATCTTCCCAACAATTGACATGTGCCCGATGTGCTCTTTCTTTCAACCTTGCATCCCACATAATCTGAGTCAGAGTTGTAACACCCTAGGTGTTAGCCTTGCATAAATTGACTTGCATTGCACGAGCATGAGCATCAAGCATTCATATTTAAGCTTTTACAATTGAAACATGTGATTGAAACATATGCAACATTGCTTGTTATTTTATGTTTCCTTGTATATATGCATATGATCATGAGTGAATACATGTAAATGGTGGATGTGAGTCACTAAAACATATTAGCTACACTTATGATGACTAGTGGAACAATGTTCATGAAGATCATTTTGTCTAATCAAGTACTTAAGTGATGCTATGCATATTGACCTAGATAGCTCTATGTGTAACCAATGTATGAAATGATTGTGTGACCTTATAATTAGCTTAAACATGTTTAGAATATCATTATGAACAACTTTGGTATTCATGGTTAGGGCTAAATTGGTCATTAAGTCATAGTTCATGTATAAGTCATTTTTGAATGTAAGGGGTTTGACCAAGTTTGAACCATATGATAGAGACCTTGCATGGAGGTGGTCACTAAAGCAAAGTTGTAGTATTTGATAAGGGGAACAACTTTTATTTTTGGGTCATAGACTAGTTTAGCTCCTAGCATGCTTGAATTAGGCTCACAAGATTCCACAATTCACTGTTTTCAACACTTAGAGAAAATTGCCTAAGTCAGATACACTGATAGTTTCACAACCTCAATTTTGGGATGATATTACTTGAGATTGGTTGAGAATTGAGACTAGAGTTCTAAACAAGAATTTGAGATGGTACTTAGCGCTACGATTTTCGTTTGAGTCATTCGCTGAATCGCTTTGTATCGAGAGTAAATTCACCTTGAAATCACATCGTCAGTCGGTCTGTCGTAGCGCTGATGACTGGATCGAACAGCTTCGGTGGCCGACCGGCCAACAGGCGCTGCCCGCCGCATGGTGACAAGCCATGGCCGCGCGCCCCATCTGGCGGCCGTACGCCGACACCGGGCCCGCTCGTTAGGCCTCGACGGCCAGCACGACCTTAGCGACGCGTTTAAGTCACCACCGAGCCGACCGTTCGCTCTCACTCGCCTCCCCGCGCTCCTTTGCTCACCGTGCTCGCCACCGCAGATGCTTCGCTGAGACCGCCTACGCTCACCACCACCCCATTCTCCAATCAGTTGCGCTCAGAGCTCCACCTCACTCTGCTCTACCTTTCTCACACTACAGCATCCATAGCCACGCTGTTGGTAAGCCATGTTTCGCCTTGCGCCACTACGGGTGTGCCTCTGCCAGAGCTCCGCCATGGCCGCCGCCATGGCCATGCTTCGTCAGAGCACCTCAAGCCGCCTAGGTCATCTAGATATGTTCGCATGGTCACCGTGATGCTGTAGCGCGCCTCGCCTGACTTCGCCATGGCTGGTGATGACTAGTGCATCGCAGAGCAGCGTCGCCGTGCCGCCATGGCTGGCGACGAGCATGCTCTGCCACACCTTCACTGCCACCACCTAGGTCATTCGGCGCGCATTGCTCTGTAGAACACGTAGGTCCACTTGCCGTCGCTGGTGAAGCTCATCGTTGACGAGCTCTGGCTGCGCAAGCGTTGAGCAGCGCCGCTGCCCTGTTTCGTTTCACTGACGCATGGGGCCGACTGACAGCGGGTCCTAGTTGTCACTGACTGTACAACAGTAGGATAGTTCATTTATTTCCTATTTAGATGCAGTCTTTGAAAATGG
Source organism: Miscanthus floridulus (assembly GCF_019320115.1). Classification (NCBI taxonomy): domain Eukaryota; kingdom Viridiplantae; phylum Streptophyta; class Magnoliopsida; order Poales; family Poaceae; genus Miscanthus; species Miscanthus floridulus. The sequence continues at coordinate 21,111,856 of NC_089586.1, read as the reverse complement.
ATAAGTTGAGCTATAGAGATTCAAATATTGTGAACCAAATTTTATAGTGTTCCTTAGGAAGTGTAGTATTTATGAAAAATATGATATTAGCATTTGTAGTAAAGTTTCTAGAAGATTTAAAATGAAACTTAAAATGTGTTTTTAAATATATGTAAACTTGTTTAATTTATATCTAGAGTTTCTGTGCTCCAAAAATTATGATATTGATATGGTAAGCTTTTCTTGATAAGTATAAGCTCTGGTAAAAATTTGAGGGTCAGTGCATGAATAGATTTTTAGTTATTGATTTTCCTTTTATAATTAGGTGATCCTTGTGTGAATTTTTATAAATTATTTATGAATTCAATACTCATGAAATTTATTGGAGGTTGTCCTAGTACCATATGGATGCTAAGAAAAATATAAGATCTGTTTCTTGACACTTTTCACTAGGGTTTCCTCTTTATGCTATTTTAAGCCTTTATGCCTTGTCATTTTTGCATAGGATGTTTTACTTGGTAAAATGGCATGAAACTTTTATAGTAGTCTATTGATAGCACTAGTAAGCCACTGTAAATTGTTTAAAATTTATGATGCACCTTTAGTATATGTTTATTATTTACCCTAATTATTTAATTAAATTAATAAAAGCATTTAAATAATTAAATTGTGATTAAGCATGATGTTTTCTATGGTTCTTATGATGTATAGTAACTATTTATGTAAATGGTAAGGCTTAGAAGCCATTGATTGTATACAAATAACTAATTATCGCTTTATCCTTCAAATACAAGACTGCATGTATAGTTTTGATTGGGTGGATGATTTCATATGGAAAATGGTCTCTGCTGTAAAACTTGTTAATAACAAAGTTGTAGATAACTTACTAATCTACCTTGTGTTAAATTTTCACAGTCATAGGACTTAGAGTTTTTTAGTTCTAGCTGTTACAATTTTGCTGTCTGAAAGGTTTACTTTCTGGATAGATTTGATTGAACGATTTGTTTGCCCTATATAGCTCTTGAATCACAGTAAGAGTATTAAAAGAAAGTTGTAGATAATTTTATAAGATTTCTAGAAAGTCCAAGTTCACAGCATTTGGATAAGTAAAACTTTAGTTATGAGTAAAACAAGTAGCTATTATTTTGTGGTGTAGTAAAGAAATTGTTGAAGTAGTTGATTAAATAATCAAGAAGAGATATGCACATACTCAGTAAAATATGATGCACTTGTTATTACTTTAACACCATGTTGTTAAGAATACTTACAAGAATCCATTCATCATGTGTCATCATACTCTTTTTGTCAGCATGTATGCATTCATAATATCTTATGCCATATCCATGCATATAGGATCGACCGAGGAGATAACGTTGCTGGAATTCAACGAAGGAGAGGAAGGGGACCAGTAGGAGATTCCTCAAGCCATAGCTCCTGAAGATGAGGAGCAGACCCTAGAAGAGCTTCCGGAGTGCCCTGATCACCGCCCCACTTCCTTTCTGAAAGGCAAGCCCTAGAGCATTCTAAGTCTCCTAGTGTTTTACAAAATATTACTTGAGTACTTTATGATTGATGCATTAGGTTATAAGAGTTGATTGGAACCACTTGATGCATATGATTTCCTTATCTAGAAATATACCTTTAACCCTATATAGGTCCAGGATCGAATATATGCTTAGCCATGCTTAGACCGGTAGAAGTCGGGTGATTTCCTATCACCTGCGAGATATAGGTGGATACCGAAGCACGGTGGGCTATATTTGCTATCATGGAAAAGAATCATGGGGTAAAAGTAAATGGAGGCCAGGCGGAGTCTATAGTAGGTTGACTCAAGTGATTTCGTCTGTGCCGATTAAGGACCGTACCATTGTTGGCACTTCTGATAAGATTGAACGCATGCCTATCACTTAGCTGGCCGGATAACTCATTCCGACCGCGAAGCCGAGTAGCTCAACTTAGGCTAGGCCCTGCTCTGTAAGAGTACTCACTCTAGATGGTAGTAAGGATGTGCGGGAAGCCAGACTAAGCCCTTGGGCAGGCTAGGCCTGAACGTCCTGTCATTTGGTTGTCCCTGATTGTGCGGAGCTGGGCGAACCCACGAAATGTGTACTTGAGTTGTACCAAAGGTGACCTAAGGTGACTGTTGATCTGGTCTGCCTGGGTTTGTGTTAGGAATAAATTCCTAGCTGGTTGAAATCGATTCGAATCGCCGTCTCTCCCGGATAGTGAGAAACTTGGCTAGCCCTAACATCGTGGTAATTGTATTATGTAATATGTGACATGTATGTTGAATCATGTACGATCTTGGTTGTTGTGAATCGTTTATCGAGACCCATCATGGTACTCGACAGACTACTGGGTTTATATGGGTTCAAGTATGACAGTGCGACCGCTTGTGGCCTGCCATTGTACTTGTACTCTTATAAATTGGTCGGTTCTACGACAAGAGTAACCAACTAGCTCAAACTTTGCTCCTTTGGGATACCACAAACCAACATTTTGTGTATACTTTAAGTACCTCAATATTCTCTTTATAGCCTTCAAATAACTTTCTCTAGGTGAGGCTTGAAATCTTGCACACATGCACACACTAAATATGACATCCAGCCTTGATGCGGTCACATAGAGTAGGCTTTCAATCATAGACCGATACAACTTTTGATCCACCATGTTGCCACTTGCATCACTATCCAAATTACCATTTGTTCCCATTGGTGTACTAATGGCCTTTGAATCATTCATGCCAAACTTCTTGAGCATGTCTTTGATGTACTTGCCTTGACTCACAAATGTACCATTCTTCAATTGCTTGATTTGAAGGCCAATAAAATAACTCAACTCTCCAATCATGGACATCTCAAACTCATTAGCCATCCTCTTTCCAAACTCTTCACAAAAGTCTTGATTGGTTGATTCAAATATAATGTCATCAACATAGATTTGCAACATAAACAAGTCTTTCCCAATCTTCTTGGTGAAAAGAGTGGTGTCCACCTTGCCCATTATGAATCCCTTTGAGAGGAGAAAGTCCCTCAACCTCTCATACCATGCTCTAGGTGCTTGCTTCAAGCCATACAATGCCTTCTTCAACTTGTACACATGGTCAGGTTTCTTGTCATCTTTAAAACTGGGAGGTTGTTCAACATATACTTCTTCATTGATGTAGCCATTTAGAAATGCACTCTTGACATCCATTTGATAGAGCTTGATGTTGTGGGCACAAGCATAGGCTAGCTAGATTCTAATTGCTTCCAATCTAGCAACCAAGGCATATATTTCTCTAAAGTCAAGACCTTCAACTTGTGTATAGCCTTGTGCTACCAATCTAGCTTTATTCCTTACTACTATCCCATCTTGATCTTGCTTGTTTTTGTAGACCCATTTGGTTCCAATCACATTATGTCTCTTTGGTCTCTCAACTAGTTTCCATACTTGATTTCTAGTGAAGTTGTTCAACTCTTCATGCATAGCATTCACCCAATCAACATCCTTCAATGCTTCATCTATCTTCTTTGGTTTAATGGATGACACAAATGAGAAATGCTCATAAAATGAAGCTAGTCTTGATCTAGTTTGCACACCTCTAAAAATATCCCCAATTATAGTGTCCATTGGATGATCTCTTGCAATATGAGTTGGTTGGAGAATAGGAACATTGCTTGCACTTGCTTGATCATTGGGTTGAGATGATGTACTAGCCACTTGATCTTGCACATTGTCATGAGAGCCACTTGTACTTGCTTGATTAGTGTCAACTTGCACAATTGAGTTAGAAAGCACTTGCACTTGATCATCTTCATCATCAATCACTTGCCTAAGCCTTAAGTCACCAACATCCATGTTCTTTGTGGCTTTTGAAAGTTGAATGCCTCTAATATCTTCAAGATTCTCATTCTCATCTTGGGAACCCTTGGTTTCATCAAATTCAACATCATGCACCTCTTCAAGAGAACCACATGCCAAATTCCAAACTCTATATGCTTTGCTTGTAGTGGAGTATCCAAGTAAGAATCATTCATCACATTTCTTGTCAAACTTTCCCAATCTAGTGCCTTTCTTTAAGATATAGCATTTACAACCAAAGACCCAAAAATATGCAATGTTGGGCCTTCTATCATTCAAGAGCTCATATAGTGTCTTCTCTTTCAATGGGTGACAATACAAGCGGTTGCTACAATAACAAGCCATATTGATAGCTTTGGCCCAAAAAGATTGACTCACATTGTGCTCACTAATCATAGACCTTGCCATATCAATGAGTGTTCTATTCTTCCTCTCAACAAGGCCATTTGATTATGGAGTGTACTTGACCGAGAATTGATGTCTAATTCCAAATTCATCACACAACTCATCAATTCTAGTGTTCTTGAACTCACTACCATTGTCACTTCTAATTCTCTTGATGGTTGTTTCAAACTCATTGTGAATGCCCTTAACAAATGATTTGAATGTTGCAAACACATCACTCTTATCCATTAGAAAGAATACCCAAGTGTATCTAGTGTAGTCATCTACTATCACAAATCCATATTTATTTCCACCGATGCTAGTGTATTGTGTTGGCCCAAACAAATCCATGTGCAATAATTCAAATGCTTTACTAGTGCTCATCATTCTCTTCTTAGGATGGGTGTTTCCAACTTATTTGCTAGCTTGACAAGAGCTACAAAGTTTATTCTTTTCAAACATAACATCTTTCAAGCCTCTAACCAAGTCATGCTTAATCAATCTATTCAATTATTTCATTCCAACATGACCAAGCCTTCTATGCCATAACCAACCCATACTAGATTTAGTGAACAAGCATGTTGACAATTGAGCTTCACTAGCATTGAAATCAACCAAGTGTAGATTCTCATATCTAAAACCTTTGAAGATTAAATTAGAGCTATCTACACTTATGATCTCTACATCATCTACCCCAAATATGCATTTGAATCCAAGATCACACAATTAAACCATGGATAGCAAATTGAAGTTCAAGCTCTCTACTAGCAACACATTAGAAATGCTCATGTCGTTGGATATTGCAATCTTACCAAGCCCTTTGACCTTGCCTTTGTCATTGTCATCAAATGTGATACTATCATAACCATCATTGCCATTGGTATTGATTGAGTTGAACATTCTTGCATCACCGGTCATGTGTTGAGTGCTCCCACTATCAAGTACCTAATGCCTTCCTCCGGCTTTGTAATTGACCTACAAAAGAAGATCAATCCTTTTTAGGTACCCAAACTTGCTTGGATCCTTGAAGGTTAGTCACTAAGCTCTTTGGTACCCAAATATCTTTCTTCTTTGAGCCCATCCATGGTGCACCAATGAACTTAGCCTTTACACCATTTGTACCCTTAGTAAGCACATAGAAAGAATCAAGCTTAATAGAGGATACATTGGCTTGAGGCTTCTTTTTCATGCACTTTTGCTCTGTATGACCAACTTGCTTTCAACTAGTGCAAAACCGATCATTGTTCATCACAAAACTAGTCTTGTGAGGAGCAAAGACTGCCTTGCCTTTCTTCGGGTGTAGCCCAATCCCTCTTTGTAGAGAGAAGCTCTTTGGCTACCCAAGCACATAAGCAAGCGGTCCTCACCACCATAGGCTTTGCCTATGGTGCAAGTGAGCTCATTGACCTCGTTCTTGAGGGTCTCATTCTCAACCATTAGTGAGGCATCATGAGTGAAACCATCACTACTACATCAGGTAGAAGTACATGTGCTACAAGAAGGGTTTGTGGGAACAACAATGATGGGCTTATAGAATGATTCATCAATCATATCACAAGTTAAGCCTACATCACATGTTTTAACATGCTCTTTCACATTTTGCTCATCAAGTAGAGAATAATGAGCTTTCTCAAGCTTCTCATGGGCTTCCTCTAGCCTCTCATGAGATGCATTGAGCTCATCAAAGGCTTGCTTAAGGGCTTTTAGTTCCCTATGCAAGTCTTTGCATTCTCTTTTCTTAATGTCAAAATGTTCTCAAGCATCTTCTAACATGTCAATTAGTTCAACTTTAGTTGGTTCATTAATATTGTCACTTTCACTTTCATTATCATGTTTCTCATCACTTCCATCATTACAAGTCTGTACCTTAGACACCATGAAGCATGATGGAGTGTTGAAGAGAGAAGGCTTCTCATTGATAGCAATGCTTACAAGAGCCTTCTCCTTAGTGGTCTTGTCATCATCACTATCATCATCATCACTTGGTGAAGCATCACTATCCTAAGTGACCACATATGAACCACCCTTCTTCTTCTTGAAGGCCATCTTGTCCTTCTTTTCTTTCTTTTTCTTCTTGTCCTTCTTCTTGCTCTTCTTGTTGTCATCATCATTGTCGCTATTGTATGGGCATTGAGTAGCAAGATGATCCTTGCTTCGACAATTGAAGCACCTTCTTGACTCTTCCTTGTTCTTAGATGAAGACTTCTTCCTTCTAGCATGGTAGCCTTTCTTCACCATGAACATGCCAAATCTCTTGACAAAGAGAGCCATCTTCTCATCATCCATCTCATCAAAGCTCAAGTCTTCATCTTCACTTGATGATTCTTGCTTTGCCTTGCCCTTGGATGATGTGGCCTTGAATGCCACACTCTTCTTTTTCTCACCTTTCTTCTCCTTCTTTTCTTCCTTCTCATCATCATCTCTATATGTGTCATCGGTCATCACATCTCCCAACACTTGGTTTGGGGTCATGGTGTTCAAACCACTACTTACTAGAATAGTGACCAATATGCCAAATCTTGAAGGTAAGCATCTCAAGAACTTATGGGAAAAGTCCTTATCCTTCGTTTCTTCTCCAAGTGCTTTGAGATCATTGACAAGCATTTGAAGCCTAAGGAACACCTCCGGCACACTCTCATCATCCTTCATATTGAAACTAGCAAACTTCTCCTTGAGGATGTATGCCTTGGCACCCTTCACGGCTTGAGTGCCCTCAAATGATTCCTCCAACTTCTTCCATGCCTTATGAGCCATCTCAATGTTCTTGATTAATGTTCTCTCATCCAAAGCATCATGAATGGCACTAAGAGCAATGCCATTGTTTTGGAGTAGCACTTCTTCGGCGGTGGCGGGGGCCTCTTCATTGGTAATCTCAATCTTGGTCTCCACCACCTTCCACACCTTTCTATTGATTAACTTGATATATGTTGTCATCTTAGCCTTCGAATAAGGATAGTTGTAGCCATCAAATTGGGGTGGCTTCTTGGTGTTGTTGATTTGAGCCATTTTGACACCAAAGGTTGTTAATCCATGAGCAATCCACTAGAGTACCTTTTGGCTCTCCACTGGGGAAAGGTCAAGAACCCCTCACAATCACCATGATCGGAGCCGAAGACAAGCACCTTTCTCCACTCGATGATCCTCGCTGCACCAAGCCATCTAGGTAGCGGCAACCACCAAGAGTAACAAGCGAATCCCATAGCGAAACATGAATACCAAGTGTCTCTAGGTGCAATCACTCAAGCAATGCACTTGGATTCACTCCTAATCTCACAAAGATGATGAATCAATGATGAAAATGAGTGGAAGGGCTTTGGCTAAGCTCACAAGGTTGCTATATCAATGCAAATGGCTAAGAGACTGAGCTAGAGCCATGTAAACACCTTATATAGTCATTGGGCACCACGGGCAGCTCACTGTGTGGTGACTAGATGTGCTGGTCAGATTGATCGGATGCTCGGCCCCTGTGTCCGATTGTGGGATCACTGCCACATGTCACAGCTTCAAACGTGCACCATCTGATCCCAATAGTCAACTTGATCACGTGCTCAAGTTAAGAACTACCGGATGCACCATGCCAAGATCAGACATAGCCACCCAGCATCCGCTCATGTGCTCACCCAAGGAGCCAACCCAGCACCTAACACATCGATGGAATGACTAGATGCTCCATCAATGCAGAGTCTGGTCACTTCCAGAGAGCATATAGAGCCACACTTTCTCGATCGGATGTGTCCGAGGGAGCATGACCAAACTTAGGGCCAAGTTCGGTCCTCACTACCGCTGTGCACCAACAATTTTGCCACCACATCACCATATGTCATCATTGACCAAACCCAGAGGTTGCACGTCCAATCACCTCCTCACACCAGCGTCCGATCAACTAGGCCAAGACCGTGCCACTGCTCCACTACTAACCAAACTTCACCACCCTTGCTCAAAGGTGCCAACCATCAAGTGTATCACCTTGTGCATGTGTGTTAGCATATTTTCATAAACATTTTCAAGGGTTTTAGCACTCCACTAGATCTAAATGCATATGCAATGAGTTAGAGCATCTAGTGACACTTTGATAACTGCATTTTGATACGAGATTCACCCCTCTTAAGGTGCCCGGAGCAGTTGTCGAACCCGTTGGTGGGCCAACCTTTGAACTCCTAGGCCTAGATGGGCCATAGAGGTGTCCTCAGCTCCATATCCCTCTTACTTGTGGTGGGCCGTGGCCCATTCTGAAAGGCAAAACGTCCGGTGAGTTTTCCGAGGGAACGGACATAGGTTGCATGCGCATGCCCCACGGTGAGATGTGGTGGTAGGTCATGGTAGGCATGGAGATCTAGGTGGACAGTTAGTTTCCTCGTGCCCGTCGCCCCTATAAAACCAAAGGGTTAGCCCCCCGGGTTCCATACATTGCATTCTTGCCTCCGTAGCCATGTCGCCACCGCCATCGATTAGGTTTCCTGCCTCTGCATCTCCACCATCATTGAGCCTACATCCATCTGCCCCCACCTCCAATGGATCCATGGAGCCATTCTGACATCACCTTCTAGCATATGGAGGGCCTCATCCATCATGTTCTTCTTCACGCATGGACCTCGGTCGAGGAGTGGCTGCTGCCTGGTGAGGAGGATTTGTCATCACCACCCGATGGCTATGTGATGTCGTTCACCCACTTCCATGAGCATGGGTTCATGACCCCCACCCATAAATTTCTTTGGGGGCTACTGCACTACTACAAGATCGAGCTGTAGCATCTCAATCCCAACAGGATCTAGCACATGGCAGCGTTCGTTGCCCTATGCAAGGGATTCCTAGGGATCAGCCCCCACTTTAACTTGTTGAGGCACTTCTTCACCATCACCCTCTAGAAGAAGAGGGAGAAGAGTGGCAGGCAGGAGCTACACATGCTGATGGGGTGCACCGACATCCAACTTCAGAATAATTGGATCAGCGAGTATCCGTCCATGTGGCTGTCAACGTCCAACAAGGGGTGGCACTCGTAGTGGTTCTACCTCAAGAATGATGCCACTGCCCCTCTACCAGAGTTCATCGGGTGCCTGATCAAAGAGGCCCCAAAGTAGTGGAGGAAGTGGAGTGTCTCAGAGAAGGACAAGAAGATCTAAGACTACATCGCCACCATCCACACCTTAAAGGAGATCGGCCTGAAGGGGTCAAGCATCATCGGGGCTTACCATGCAAGGAGGTTGACGCCATTGATGACACATGTGCTCCCGCTGTATGAGATGGCACCTGAGGCATCGTTTGATGAAACAGCACTCACCAAGGGGACGCTCCCCAACTCTAAGATCATGCAACACATCAAGGAGGCGATGGATCCTCCGATGCGGCCAGAGTCAAGCTACATCATCTTTGTAAGTCCCCCTTTCTCCTACCTTTTCTTCAATCAATTTCTTGACCCCTTGAGACTAACTTTGAGAGGGGTGAGACTAGCCGAGGGACCTCTTTCTCATGGATCACCTGGTGCCACTACCGAGGGATTCGGCCGTGAGGACGGTGAATCGCTCCGAGAGCAAGCGGCTGAGGAAGGCGAAGGAGAACAAGAAGAGGAAAAGTAGCATAAGTTGTAGGCGCAGGAATGGGGGAAGGACACCGATAGTGATGATGATGATGATGATGATGATGATGGTGACAGCAATGAGGTAGCCAATGACATCGAATGGGACAACCTAGAGAACAAGAATGCACTGATAGGTATCGGTTTGCCCTTGCAGGCGTTGGGACCCTTCTCGTTCCATGGAGGGGAGGGTATGTCTAGGGAGCTGGCAGAGGTAGGACATACCATTGGCCTACCCTAGGAGCCAATAGAGGTGGGCAGCTCTACCATCATGCTCGAAGTGCCAGCGGAGGCGAGCGGCTCTGCCATTGCGCCATAAGAGCCAAGGGGAGTGGGCCCCTATGCCCAAAAGTAGGGGGCAGGCTTGAAATGGCCTCATTCCGATGAGGTGGAGCGAGGGTCAGGGGGTTTGCCCCCAAAACGCATCTGTCGCTCGACGGTGCTGAGGTGAGCTATCGGTTCCTCTGTGTATTTTTTTCTGTTTCGGTCGGATTTCATCGTGACTTATGCTTTTCATCCCTTGCAGCGTCGGCATGCAGTGTAATCCTTTGGTGCTGGCGCTAAAGAAGAGCATCGCCCTCCAATTGAGGCGATAGCCATCGGCTGGTGTCACGACCATTTTGGGCAGGAGCGGCATCAGTGTGACTGCATTCGCTCAAGGGGTGCATTCGGAGGTCGTGGAGCAGCTGGTGATGGCCACAAAACCGCTGCCGATGGTGGGACGAATGGGGCTACCGACCATGCTCATGGTGTCGACCACGGTAGGCGTGGCATAGCCGATCATGACCCTGCCAATGCCGATGGAGGTGGTAGGGGCCATGACAGATGGGTCATAGCCGGGCGCAACCACAGCGGCGCCTGAGGTACCGGCGCGACCTGTGCCATCGGTGGCCCAAGCAACGGCGCTTGGCGTAGGCTGGATAGAGGGGGATGTGGCCGAGGGGTCCCTAGGAGTCATGGTGCTAGGAGAGAGGTCGGCGTCCGCACCGCTAATCCTTTTTATTGCCGGAGGGGGTGTCCTAGTGAGGATGTAATGGTGACAGGGGTCGGCGGCACTTAGAGCCAGTGGGGAGTCGTCCCTAGCCCTGACATTAGTGGGCAGCGGCTCACCCATGCAGGGCGAGCCCCTACTCTGGTGGATGAATCCACAAGATCCAGCGATGATGTTCTTCACCCTTGATGACATCATCGAGAGCATGGAACGGGAGAGCCTTGACGTAGGGATCATGTCCATGCTCGAGGCCCTGAACCATGCCATGAGCGTGTTGTGTGACATTGTCATTCCCTCTGATCGGGTATTGCTTCATCCTACTTCTTGCCTTTATCTTCCTTTTTCTATTTTTTTGTATCCTAATCATCGTCTTCCTACAGTCCCTCATAGCTCGCAGTCGAGGGAAGTCTTGGTTCCTTTGTCAATAGAAGGAGACCTAGGACCACCTCATCAAGGAGGCAAGGCTATGCAGGGAGGTGACCATTTAGCTTGATGTCACCAAGTAGAGGGTGGCTAAGCTGACTTGTCTCATCGAGGAGGTGGCCAATCTTTAGTCGTGGGTGACCGAGGCCTGTTGGGATGCTGACGAGGCCAAGAAGGCATTTGAGGCCCTATCAGCGAGGTCACGAAAGGATGAAGAAGAAGCCACTAGGATGGGGAAAGAGCGAGATGAGCTGCTCCAGAGGGACGCTGAGACCCGCCATCGGATCCTTGACCTTCTAGGCTAGGTTGAGAAGGCAAGGGATCTGAGGCTGGGGGCCAAGGAGAAGCTCATAGCCCTGGAGAAGAGGGCGAGCCTAGATGCCATGGTAGTTGCTCGGCTATGCAAGGAGAAGGATGAGCTACTCCAAACTACGAAGAGGCTCTACTTGGAACATGGCGTGGCTCGTGAGGAGTATGACTAGGCTTTCTGAGAGCACGACCAGGCTTGCCAAGAGCATGACAATGCACAGTAAAAGGTCTGCTCCCTCTAGGCCAAGCTCAAAAGCGTGACGACCTAGAAGCTAGAGGCTGAGAGCATTTCTGTTGGGCTATCCATGGACCTCACCGTGGTGTGGAGGAATCTATAGGCAGGGAGTGATGAGCTCGGTATCCTGAGCGCCACCCTAAGAGTGGTCTACGATGACCTTTAGGTGGTGCAGTCGGAGGGGACCAGCTCACTCATGGCTTGTGCCATCGAAATCATAGCTCAGGTGCGCTAGCACAAAAGGAGTGCCCTTTGCATCATGGTCAATTAGTCCTTCATGATTGCTCGTTCTCATTATGGAGACAACATCGATCTAGAGATGATGAGTCATGGTTACATGCTAGGCTATGAAGTCCATGAGCTAGAGGAGATGGAAGCGGCAGTGGCTACCCTTTTGTAGGACCTGGCGGATAGGATAGAAGACATAGTTCTCCCCTAGAGGGGCTAGTTAGTTAGATAGGTTGGATGATCATTTTTGTAATAATCGGACAAGTTTTGACCCCTATGTTTTGTTCGAACAAGTCTGTTCTTGTATTTTGGTGTGAACCAGTTTGTTTTTCTCTGTTTTTATGTGTGAATAAGGGTTAATGTGTTTTGACCCTTCTGTTTGTTGAGACCGTAGAGCATGGGGCATGGGTGAACAAACTCCGATCACGCTAGTGAGCAAGAGTGCTGTAGCCACTAGGGCGTAGGTTTCTTGCAGTCCGACCAGCCTTACTCACTTGTTTGTTTCTGCAAACCTTGCCACTAGGTTTTTTAACGTGAGGAATGGGTTAGGTACGGTGATTGTTTCAAAAAGGGTATATACATACCCTTAACAACCCCTAAGTGAAACCCAACCCCTACCGTTGCTGGGGTCAGGAGTCACTAAACAATATTCTTAGTTTTCACATGTACCCCTCCCTAGGATATGAGCCATCATTTTGCGTCCGCGCATTTGGTCTCCTTGCGAGTTTGACTTTCCTCGAGCCCCCACGCATAGCGGAGGTCCAGTCAAGGGTTAGCTCGTCTTTGTTAACATCACCCCATCCATGGTTTCCACAACTGAAGGAGCTGAGCTAATGCCACTTGTCTCGATGGCTCGAGTGTCACGCTCGGTGAGCTCACTAGCGGGTATGTCCGAGTGGAATCTAGGTTCATCAGTCATGATGGGGTTGGCATAGCCCTCATGTGGCATTCCATTGCTCCTTGACCATCTCTTGGCAGTAGCCCAAGCCGTTCGATCGACTTGGGTGACCTGCTGGCCTCTCCTCGATGGAGATTCCACAGGTGGGCCCCTTCAAACCCTTCCTAGGAAGGCAGAGGCTAAAGCTCAGGGTGCGGGGACAAAAACTCTGATCATGCTGGTGAGCAAAAACATCATAGCCACTAGGGCGTGGGTTTTTTGCGGTCCAACCAGTTCTACTCAGAGTTTGTTTCTGCACACCTTACCTCTAGGTTTTAGCGTCAGAAAGGGTTGGGCATATAGAATGTCTACCAAATAGACACTCTTGCCAACTCTTTGTGATGCGAGGCAGCCTCGAGCTCTTCACAGGCTGGCCTTCAAACCTCGATCAGTCAGATTCCCAAGTTAGGGTTGGGCGGCTTGAGCCCCCGAGCCCTATTGGGCTCGGTAGGGGTCGGCTGAGTTTTATATGTCACCCCATCCACAGTTTCTATAACTAGAGGGGCTGAGCTAACGACACTTGCCTTGATGGCTCAAGTGTCATGCTCAACGAGCTCGCTAACAAGCATGTCTGAGTGGAATCCAGGTCTGTCATTCATGATGGGGTCGGCATAGCCCTCATGTGGCATTCCACTGCTCCTTAACCCACCTCCCGATAGATGCCCGAATTGTTCCAAAGACCGATTTAGGTGGCCCGCTAGCCTCTCCTTGGTGGAGATTCTGTGGACTCGGCTCGAGGTTAGGATCGAATGAGAAGGTTGAGATGACCCTATTTGCTTCTAAGCAGGTCAGGCAAGGGTCGCTGGGGCTCATTTGCATTTTCTCCCCTGGCTCTATTTGACATGAGGCAGCCTCAAGCCCTTCATGGGCTGACCTTCGAACCTCGGTCGGTCGCCGCTCATATCGAATGAGATGACTACCGCTTCATGACGCGACATGAAGCGTTGTGATGCAACAATTTGCATATGCAATGCTTGGATGTATGGGATGAATGTATGAATGTATGCATGAGAATGGATGAATGAATGATCATGCAATGGAAATGTAGAATGGGGGTTAGTAAAGTTACCTCGATGGCACGAGTGATGGGTTTGGGGATCTCTTACTAGATATGTTCAAGTGGAATCTAGGTTTGTCGTTTGTGATGGAGTTGGAATAACCCGCATGTGGCATTCCACTGCTCCCTAACCATCTCTTGGCAGTGGCCCAAGCCGTTTGATCGGCTTGGGTGACCCACTGGCATATGGCTTTCCTACGGAGATAGAGGATGAGATCATCCCCCAAGAAATTAGTTAGGCAGATAAGCCAGGCGGCGAACTTATAATAAATGGACAAGCTCTTAAATTTTGTTATGGCCAAAAAGCTTTTTAGCCCTTCTCCCCTTTTGTATAAAAAGGTTAGTGCGTTCCGACCCTTTCTGTCATTAAGGCCGTAAAGCTCGGGGTGTGGGTGAACAAACTCTGATCACGCTGGTGAGCAAAAACAACATAGCTACTAGGGCATAGGTTTCTTGCAGTCTGACCAGTTTTACTCAGCACTTGTTTCTACAACCCTAGCTTCTAGGTCTCAATGTGAGAGAGGGTCGGGCACAGAGAATGTTTGCTAGGTGGATATACTCTTAGACACGTACTGACTCTTTCCGTAGCTAAGGCCAAAAAGCTTGGGGTGTGAAAAAAACTCTGATCACGCTAGTGAGCAAAGACGCCATAGCCGCTAGGGCATAGGTCTCTCACAGTCCAACTAGTTTTACTCAGCGTTTGTTTCCGCAAACCTCGCTTCTAGGTCTTAACGTGAGAAAGGGTCGAGCATAGAGAATGTCTACCGGATAGATACACTCTTATTAGCCCCGAGTGAGGCCTGACCCCCTACCGTTGCTGGGGTCAGGTGTCACTAAAGATCAGAGAGTTGATAGCGAAAACTGATAAGAGAGAGTGTGCATATATTAAGGGTAAAAGTGACATAGCCACTCGATGTTCCAGGCATTGATGAAGACTATGCCATCTATGGTCTTGAGCTTGTAGCCGCCTGGTTGGAGCATCTCCACGATGATGTACGGTCCCTCCCATGGTGGAGAGAGCTTTGTGGCGGTTATTGTTGCTCTAGATGAGGTGGAGCACTAGGTCCCCGACGTTGAAGGCCCAACCCCGCACTCAACGGCTGTGGTACCAGCGCAATGCTTGCTAGTACTTGGCCAAGCGGAGTAGGGTGACATCGCATGCTTCATCTAGCTGGTTCATGGCATCCTTAAGGGATGCCTTAGCTCCCTGTTCATCGTACACCCTTACCCTCAGTGCTCCATAGTCGAGGTCAGTCGATAGGATAGTCTCGGAACCGTAGACCATGAAGAATGGTGTGTAGCCGGTGGCTCAACTAGGAAGTTCTGTGACCCATTGTCTGCCAAACTTGTTCAACCAGTTGAAGATCCTAGGCTTGAGGCCTTGTAGGACCATGCCATTCGCACACTCAACCTACCCGTTCGTGCGGGAGTGCGCCATGGCAGCCCAATCGACATGGATGCGATATTCATCGCAGAATTAGAGGAACTTCTTTCTAGTGAACTACGTGTCATTGTCCATGATGATGGAGTTTGGGACCCCAAAGTGATGGATGATGTCAAGGAAGAATAGCATGGCTTGCTTGAACTTGATCGCGAAGATCGATCGAGCCTCTATCTACTTTGTAAACTTGTCTACGGTGACAAGCAAGTTTGTAAAGCCCCCTAGCGCCCTTTTGAGAGGTTCGACAAGATTGAGCCCCCATACTGTGAATGGCCACATGATGGTGATCATCTTGAGCGCTTGGACCGGTAGGTGGGTCTACCGAGCATAGTATTGACACCCTTCATAGGTGCGCACAATATGTTCAGCTTTGGCTACTACGGTCGGCCAGTAGAAGCCTTGTCAGAATGCGTTTCTGACTAGGGTTCTAGGCATGGCATGGTGACCGTAGATCCCACCATGGATATCTCTCAGCAACTGCTTCCCCTGTTCAATGGGGATGTAGTGCTATAGGATCCCGGTGTGGCTTCGCTTGTAGAGTTCGACATCGATAACAACAAATGACTTGGCGCGATGTGTGAGCCACTGAGCCCCCATTTTGTTCATCAGTAGTGCCTCATAGAGAAGGTAGTCGAGGTAGGGCATCTTCCAATTGGCTAGAGGGTTGGGCTCTATCACTGGATCCTCCTCAAGCTCCATGACTTTAGGGTCAGATGGAGCCATCGGCTGCTCAGCCCCTAAGCCTAGGGCAGGTGGCTCGTCACTGGCTTGTTTCGGCTCCTCATAGTGGACCGAGGGCTTATGCTGATTGCTAGGGAAGACACCCGTTGGCACTGGCTCTTGGTCGGATGCTGCTTTCGCCAGCGCGCTGGCCGTCTTGTTGAGACGTCTCAGGATGTGATTGAGCTTAAGTTGTTCTCCAGCTGGCAGACTTCTCGGTAGTACATAGCCATCTTGGCATTGTGGTAGCTTGACTCCTTCATGATCTGGTCGATGACTAGCAGGGAGTCACCCTAGACATCGAGGCATCGGATACCCAACTCGATGGCAATGCATAGGCCATTGACGAGTGCCTCATATTCGGCCACATTGTTGGAAGAGGGGAAATGGATGCGAACCATATACCTCATGCGTACCTCGAGGGGTGAAACAAAGACCAGCCCCATGCTGATGTCTTTCTTCATTAGTGATCCATCGAAATACATTATCCATTACTCCTGGTCGATGACTGCTGGTGGTATTTGGACCTCAGTCCACTCTTCAATGAAATTAGCCAGCACTTGGGACTTGATGGCCGTCTAGGAGGCATACGAAATGCCTTGACCCATTAGCTTGAGTGCCCACTTCATGATTCTTCCTATGGCATCCTTGTTTTGGATGACATCGCCAAGGGGGAAGGATGTCACGACCATCACTGGATGTGACTAGAAGTAGTGACGCAGCTTCCTCTTGGCGATGAGGATGGCGTACATGAGCTTCTAGATTTGGGAGTAGCAGGTCTTGGAATCGGATAGGACCTCACTAATAAAGTACATGGGACACTACACTTTGAGGGCATGTCCCTCTTCTTCTTGCTCTACCACCTAGGTGGCGCTGACCACTTGCGTGGTGGCCGCGATGTAGAGCAGAAGTTGTTTCCCGTTGGTCAGAGGGACCAGGATTGGGGCCTTCATCAGAAGCTGCTTGACCATGTCAAGTGCCTCCTAGGCCTTGGGCATCCATTCGAAGTGGTAGGCCTTCTTCAGGACCTGATAGAGGGGGAGACCTCATTCATTGAGGCATGAGATAAAATGGCTAAGCATGGTGAGACACCCTGTAACTTGTTGTACCCCCTTCATGTTCTAAATCGGTCTCATCCTTGTGATGGCTGAGATCTTCTCCTAGTTTGCTTCAATGCCATGCTCGGAGATGATGAAACCCAGCAGCATAACTCTTGGGACCCTGAAAACGCAATTCTAAGGGTTGAGCTTAATGTCGTTTGCTCAGAGTCTTACAAAGGTCTGCTCTAGGTCAACTATGATCTGGTCAGCCCATTTGAACTTAACCACGATGTCATCCACATAGGCCTCAATGGTTTGCCCAATGAGGTCTCTAAAACACTTGAGCATACAACACTGGTATGTAGCCCCTATGTTTTTAGACCGAACGGCATTGTGACGTAGCAGAACAATCCGAATGGGGTGATGAAAGATGTCGCGAGCTGGTTGGACTCTTTCATTGCGATCTGATGGTATCCAGAGTACGCATCAATGAAGCAAAGGGTTTCACACCCTAAGGTCGAGTCAACTACTTGGTCTATGCGTGGCAAAGGAAACGGATCCTTTGGACATGATTTGTTGAGACCTATATAGTCAACACACATTCTCCATTTCCCACTCTTCTTTCGTACAAGAACGGGATTGGCTAACCACTCGGGGTGGTAAACTTCCTTGATGAACCCAGCCGCCAAAAGCTTCGCAATCTCCTCGCCGATGGCCCTGCACTTCCCCTCGTCAAAGCGTAGCAGGCACTACTTCATCAGCTTGGAGCCTAGCCTGATCTTCAAGGCATGCTCGATGACTTCTCTCCAAATGCCTGGCATGTTCTAGGGTTTCCATGCAAAGATGTCCCTATTGGCGTAGAGAAAGTCGACGAGCGTGCTTTCCTATTCAGAGGAAAGCATGGTGCCAATGCACCCCACTTTGCCCTTGGAGACACTAGGGTCTATGAGGACCTCCTTGGTGCCCTCTATAGGCTCAAAATACCTGACCAACCGCTTGGGGTTGGGTGCTTCTTCGACGACCTCCTTCCTGATGGCCATGAGCTCTTTAGAGGCGACAATTACTACAATGTGTTCGCAGTAGTCAACCTCACATTCATAGGCACGCTGGAAGGAGGTGCTGATGGTGATGAGCCTGCACAATCCTAGCATCTTCAGCTTCATATAGGTGTAGTTGGGGACAACCATGAACTTCACGTAGCATGGACGTCCCAGGATGGTGTGGTAGGTACCATGGAACCCAACCACCTCGAAGGCAAGGGTCTCCATCCTGTAATTGGTCGGATACCCAAAGGTGGTGGGCAGATTGATCTACCCAAGTGGCACGGCCTTCTTTCTAGGCATGATGCTATGGAAAGGCACTCTGGTCGGTCAGATGCATGATCAGTCGATGCCCATGACATTGAGTGTTTCCGCGTACATGATGTTGAGGCCGCTGCCTCCATCCATTAGTACCTTGGTCAGCCACTTCGTGTCAATGATCGGGTCGACCATGAGCGGATATTGTCCTGACTGCGAGACGCATTCCGGGTGGTCGGTCCGATCAAAGGTTATGGCGGACTCCAACCATCAGAGGAAGGTAGGCGCGGACGGCGCAAGCTTCTGGTGGCCCTTGGAGTCATAGGCCACCGACCCTCCAAAGATCATGATGCAGCCATCCAGTGTTAGAAAGCCGTCATCCTTCTCCTTGGCATCGTCTGTGGTTGGCTTGGGGTCCCCCCTATGCTCCCCCTTGTTGGAACCTCTAGACAAGAACCACTTCATGAGGCCGTAGTCCTTGTAGAGATGCTTGACGGGGAAGGCATGGTTCAGGCATGACCCTTTGAATAGCTTCTTGAAGTGGTTCAGGGTACCCTCAGTGGGCTTCCAACCCCCCTTGCGGTCAATGGCAACCATGAGTGAGCCCTCGCACCGCTGCTTATTCTTCTTCTTGCTAGGATGATTGGAGGCACCTTCGCTAGCGTCCTTGTCCTACTTTGCCTTACCCTTGAGGCGGTCGAAGATTGCTCTGACTGCCTCATCACCTAAGGCATGGCTGGTGGCGATGTCGAGGAGCTCCTTGGTGGTTTGCAGGCCCTTACATCCTAGCTTATGGACCAGGGACTCATAGGTGGTCCTAGATAGGAAAGCTCCTATGACGTCGGCATCGGCAATGTTAGGCAGCTTGTTGCACTACCGGGAGAAGCACCGGATGTACCCATGAAGGGTTTTCTCGACCTTCTGTCGGTAGTTTTTGAGATCCCATGGGTTCCTAGGACGCTTGTATGTGCCCTAGAACTTTCCCACGAAGATCTCTTTTAGGTTCGCCCAACTTTGGATTCCGTTGGGCGGAAGGTGCTCCAACCACGTTCGTGCTGAATCTGCCATGAACAATGGAAGGTTGCAGATAATGAAATCATCATCATCCGCTCCACTGGCTTGGCAAGCAAGCTGATAATCCTCGAGCCATAGTCTAGGGTCCGTTTCCCTAGAGTACTTCGGGATGTTGGTCGGCGATCGATACCACGGTGGAAAGGTGGCGTTAAGGATGTCACCCAAAGGCCTAAGGTCCTGGCAAGTCGAGGCTCGGGCTTTGTTCCTCGCCGCTCTCATAGCTTCTGCCATGATGAGGGTGGTAGCTGCGACTAGCCCCCTCCCTTGCATCGTAGCGGGTATGTCTATGGGGGTCGAGGGTGTCATGCATGTCACGATGGCGGTAGAGACACTCATGCACTAGGACCGTGGTGCGTGGCCGACCGCCTTGTGGCACCTGGTGGACTGACATGTCCTTGTTGGGTCACTCTGAGGGCATGTGCTGGCTGGCATTGAGCTCATGTCATTGGGACAGCAAGCTCTCGGCCTACTATGCCACCGCACGCTCGAGTAGCATGCGAATCTCATAGTGGACCCAACAGTCCTTAGGCGTCACGGGCCCCGAAAGCCCCCGAAGCAAGGCCGCTACAACGGCGATGTTCTGGCTCGCTCGGGTGAAGTGTGGGAGGGCTTCATCGTCCTCGATGATCCTTCGGTTCAAGTCATGGGCCATGGCGCACGCACGCCCACCATCTCCATGGCACTCAATCTCTCGATCGAGCTCCACATGTTCCTGCTCGAGCTGGAGTCGCTCTTCCTCGAGCTCTTGGTGCCGGGCCTTTAGCTGCTCCATCCGCATGCGAGGTGGGGCCCCCGCATCCCCCTCGACCTTGTCGTCGAGGTTATTTGTTGGGGTAGCTTCTCCCTCATGGATGCTTTTGATGTGTCCCTTGGGGGTACCTACCATGAAACAATCATGAGAGGGGTGATGGCTCCCCCTGTTGGAGTCAGAGCTGGAGGGCAACTCTGATTCTTCAGCGACGAGGTCATGAAAAGACTCCATGACATATTCGGTCATCCCCATGAACTCATTGTTTGCAAGGAATGGAGGAGTGCGTTGTGCCACAAGGTGGCCAACGGTCTCTATGGCATTGCGCAGACCGAGTGGGAGAGCCATCGGGGCGCTCTGGATGAGGTATTCTAGGGAGAGCGGCTCTCCTCCAGCAAGCTGTGTCATGACATTGGTGAATGAGAAGGTGAGGTGGAGTAGGTCCTCTCGGGGTGGCCGAGGTCCTAGGAAGGCACCGAGCTACTGCTCTAACCCCCTGTAGTCGAAACCAAGGAGCTAGTCGCTCCTAGGGGCGCGAGCCTCCAGTGCATGCAGCTATAGTTTCTCAAGCGCCTTAGCGATCGCATCGAGGCCGGTAGGGTGGAGAGGTTGGACGGTAATGGGAGCCCGTGCCAACTCTCCCTCCGTCATGATGATGAAGTCTAGGTCCCCAAAGCGCACGTGCGCGCCCGGGACCCAGCTGACATTGTGACTAGCCATCCGAGGCCTGGTGTGGATGTCGAGACATGCAAAAGGCCCCTACCTGGTGTGCCAACTATCGGTGTTTTGAGTTACCACCAATGAGTAAATTTCTAGTATTGTGTGTTTGGCTCGGATGGTGTGCTTAGAGGACATGAGGTTTATACTAGATCGGGCAGAATATCCCTACGTCTAGTTCATCGTTGCTGCTCGTGTTACTAGCACTGAAAGTTTCTAGTAGGGGTTACAAATAGGTGAGAGAGGGACAGATCCTAAGTCTCTGATGAAAGGAATGAACAGGTGCCGAGAGCTTGGTTGCTGCTCAACCGTGTGCTTGTGTTGTGTTCCGATCGATTCGAGGTTCGATGGGTTCATGATGGTTCGATCGGGTCTCGCCTGAATCGATCAACTTCATGGGGCGCCCTGTTTTCCCTTTTATAGGCCAAGGGAAAGCATGGGTTACAGTGGAGGAAAGGATAAGAACAAGGGAGAGAGGAAATCCTTCAGGATCGCTGTGTCCTTATCCTTCATGCGGGTCTCGATGACCCTATAAATGTCAACACAGATGGCTCCATGTCATGGCCATGTCCGTCACTAGCGCCATGCGTAGGCGTCATCTACCAATCATGGTGCTCCACTCTGTCCTAGCGGACATTGTGGTGAATTGATGCGCCTATCAGTGTTCGTACAAGGGTTAGGTATAACAGCATGGGTACGCCCGACGCTGTTCCTGAGGTGAATCCTCAGGTATGACCCATCATGGCAGCAGGTTACATCAGGGCATGCCGGTCTCTTCCTATGTGTCAGAGTTTTGACCCAGGCCCATACACCTAGACCTAGACTGGTTGGCAGTCGTATGGGACCCCATTGGGCAAGTCAGAGCCCGTACCCAAGGGATCAGGAGAGACAGAGCCCGTGACCTTAGGGTCAGGCAAGGCGGAGCCTATGGCCTCAAGGTCAGCGAGACAGAGCCCATGAGTTTGGGGTCAGGCGAGGTGGAGTCCGTGACCTTAGGGTTGGGTGAGGCAGAGCCCACAGCCTTAGGGTCAGGCGAGACAGAGCCCACAGCTTTGGTGTCGGGCAAGGCAGAGCTTGCCCCTAGAGGTCAAGCGAGACAGAGCTCATGGCCTTGGTGTCGGGCGAGGTGGAGCCTGTCCCTAGAGGTCAGGCGAGGCGAAGCCCGCAACCTTAGGGTCGAGCGAGGTGGAGCCTGCCCCTAGAGGTCGAGCGAGCCAAAGCCCACGGCCTCAGGATTAGGTGAGGCGGAGCCCGTGGCCTTGGTGTCAAGCAAGGTGGAGCCTACCCCTAGAGGTCAGGTGAGGCAGAGCCCGTGGCCTTGGTGTCGGGTGAGGCAGAGCCTACCCCCAAGGGCTCCCTAGAGGCCGGTCGAGGCGGAGCCTGTGCACCTAGGGTCTAGTTGGAGCCATAGTCGTGCTCTTGACTGCTTGGATGAACTAATGTTGATGATCATTAGCCCCTTCTCTTCTAGTACCCTAGTATTGGTCCTCGACAAAGCCGCCCGCTTCAGTTGGCATGCATGGTTCTCGGAGATCTTCATTAGCTCCTATGGCAAACAACAATTAACTGGCGTAATCTCCAACTTCAATTGGTCATACAGACTAACTTACTTCAATCTAGGCAGACACTGATGCTAGTGCCACCCTAAGCTCCTTCACCCGCTCACTCACCTCTTCGTCCTCCACCACCTTAATCATATCTCTGTGGCACACGAAGGTCCACAAAAGCTAAGGAGGAGGATCCCGGGTATTTGGCGCTTCGCTCTCAATTTCTTCAATCACCTTGGGGGACTCCCTTGCTTGCCCTAGCGCCTAGTTAGCTTGTGGTCGGACATAGGGGCTAAGATCCATCACTAGCATCTGAGCCCGGGGACTGGTCCTTGTCTCTGGGCGACTGGTCGGCTCAGTAGCAACAACTTCATTCATTTGCTCTAGGTGCTCAAGGACTTTGGCTCAGGGACCAGCCTAGTTTTTGGGTATTTCTCATGTTTCTTCTAGCTATCCCACCCCAGCAGTCATGGCACTCAGCTTGGTGTCCTATTGAGCATCGTCGATGATGATTGGGTGAAGTTCCTCGGTCGATGCTTCCCTACAACATGATGTCGTATCATCAACACTTCCACTTTGGTTATGCTTGGACTAAGTCTAGGGCTAAGACACTTACTCATTGGATTGCCTGCATGCAGCTCTAAATGGCTGGGGCTTGTTGGAGCTCCCCTGTCCTTCAGTTGTCGGCATGAATCTCGAGAACACCAGAGGTGACCGGTTCACCTCCAGTGCTTCTGACCATGCCGTGGTAGCTCTCTCGGCTGAAGCCCCACGTCTAGGCTCAAGAACTTTGCCCTGAGTGGATCTCTAGTTAGCTGCGCCTTGGGCTAGCTAGTCGAAGGCTCTAGCGTCGATGTTGGAGTGGTCATCCGTGTAGCTCATTGCTACAGCATCTCGCCTATGTCTTCATCATCATCTGACCAGTCCGCGATGACTTGTCGGCGTGTCAAAGGCTCTCTAATTGAGACTCCACCACTCTTGCGTGGTGGTGGCATGCTTGTTTTTTTCTTCTTCTTCATCGGCTCTGCTCGGGCCGGTTGTTTCATGCGCGATGGCTGCCGACGCCTAGGAGGTTTCTCCACCATGTCCTCGGATGAGGACAATGAGCTACTCACCGAAGGAGGACCAGCCAGAGCTTGGGATGCATGGGCATCTATGCCCTTTGGCCAGGTCCCATTCGGCACGTCAGAGACATACACAGCACGATCTTGTTCACAAGTTTTCAAGAAGACATTTCAATATCAACAAGATTTGACATTACAAGGACTGCCAATGGTACACTCTTACTAGTGGTGGTGGATTCATGATGCTATATGCCACTTGCTGCCTTGTGTTGCTTAGTTTGGTGTTACTTGAAAAGAGCTCCAGGAGGCGAATATAGGCGTCACCCTTATTTATCTTCTTGGAGGCTTCCCAAGTGGTATCTTCATCACATGTATATTCATACGCGGGGTGGAACCTCTCCTTGCTCGGCTAGATTTGGCATACGATGAAGTTGATGGCTACACCAACTCTATCAAGATTGTTATGCATCTAACCTAGAATTTGCAGAAGCTCATCGACCTGGGTCATCTCTGAACTGTTCGGTCTTTCCAACCAGTTTGCGCTTGGCACTGCTAAATGGTCTATGCCGACCGATAGGCTTGGTTCATCATTTCAGATATAGAACCACTTAGCATTCCATCCCTTCAATGATGTGTTGAGAGGCACTTGTATGTATTCCTTCACCATGCCATCCCTCAGCTGTAGATAAACTCCACCAACCACTTTGGGGGACCCAGATCCAAGGAAGGGTTTGAGACAGAAGAAATAGCGAAAGAGGTTGAAGTGCAGAGCGATTCCGATGAATGCTTCACACAGATTGATGAAGAGAGAGATATAAAGAATGTTGTTGGGATGGAGATGGCAAAGGTTAATGTCGTAATAGCCAAGAAGCTTCTGTGGGAAAGGATGCGCAGGAATCTCAAATCCATGAATGAAATAAGCCTCGAATACAACAAGTTCGTTGGTATCAGGGGTTGGGAACGGTTCACCTACAGCAGGGCACCATCCTACAGTTACTTGATCTTGAAGGATGCCTTCGAACACCATTTTTTCTAGGGTCTCCCGGGTGATGGTAGATCTGACCCACTCCTGACCGCGACAGACCTCACCGGTACTCTCCGCCACCTCCCTCCCTGACTTCTTCGGGCTCAAGCGACTATGTTTCTTCCCACCCTTCGCCATGGATAAGATCTGATTCGATTTGGCTATGCTCAGATTCGATTGAGAAGGCATTGCGGTTGTAATGCAACTGTAGCAGGCTATGCGAAGGTGAAAGCGCCGAGTATTTTGCGATTGCAAGGAAGAAGACGTGCTAGGAGGAATGAGGGAAGTGCGCTGCGGTAGGCGGATCTGAATGGTTTGACCCCAACCCTTCACCTTTAGGGTTTTTGGGAAATTGCGCTGACTCCGCCGTGTCGTTCGCACCCCTCTAACTTCTCCGTCAATGGTTATTGGGCCGATTTAATGGGCCTCCGGGCATACTAAATGGCTGAGCCTACTTTGTCAGTTTACCTCTCTAATTTTGTCCTGATATAGTGCTAAACACTCTCCAAATTTCGCCACGGTCAAGTGCTAAGCACTCTCCAAATTTCGCCCTGATATAGTGCTAAGCACTCTCCAAATTTCGCCACGGTCAAGTGCTAAGCATTCTCCAAATTTCGCCATGGTTAAGTGCTAAGCACTCTCCAAATTTCGCCACGGTCAAGTGCTAAGGACTCTCCAAAATTTGCCATGGTTAAGTGCTAAGGACTCTCTAAATTTTGCCACGGTTAAGTGCTAAGCACTCTCCAAATTTTGCCACGGTCAAGTGCTAAGCACTCTTCAATTTCTTCATGGTATAGTGCTAAGCACTCTCCAATTTCTCCATGGTATAGTGCTAAGCACTCTCCATTTTCTCCATGGTATAGTGTTAAGCACTCTTCAAATTTCTCCACGGTATAGTTCTAAGCGCTCTCCATTTTCTCCACGGTATAGTGCTAAGCACTCTCCATTTTCTCCATGGTTTAAGTGCTAAGCACTCTCTAATTTCTCCATGGTATAGTGTTAAGCACTCTCCATTTTCTCCATGATATAGTGCTAAGCACTCTCCAATTTTCTCCAACGGTGAAGTGCTAAGCACTCTCCATTTTTCTCCATTTTTAAGTGCTAAGCACTCTCTATTTTTTCTCCATTTTTAAGTGCTCAACACTCTCCAAATTTTACTCTAATGTCCAGTGCTAAGCACGGGAATTTCATCTTTTTACTTGTTTCTTTGATCCTGCTACAAGATGCTGCTCTATCTTACAGTAGGCTCAGGGACTAAGTGTGTACACTTCACCTAGTAGTGAGTGTATTGTTTTTCCTCTTACTGGTCTTTTGCTAAGCTGGGGGCTGGCTGTGTGCTCGGCTAAGCTAGGACTCAGTTATTCCGATTAACTGATCGTTGTACTTCTTTGATCCTGACACCAGGTGCATTCTTCATATACTGACAGGCTCGGGGACTACAATGTATACATTGCACCTTGCGATGCTTGTATCACATTTAACCGTTGGCTAAGTTCCCATTTTCTTTATCAGTCGTTGATATTCTTTGATCCTGACACCAGGTGTCTTCTTCACCTACTGTTAGGCTCGGGGACTACAATGTATACATTGCAACTTATGGCGCATGTATCAATACTAACATCCTCTTTGACTAAGTCATGGATGATGATCATCTAACTTCGCCAATGGAGCCTAAGTGTGTACACTTCACCTAAGGTGGAGAATTTTTTAAATTTTAAACTTGAGCTCCTTACATCTTTCTGGCAAGCCTTACTTGAGTATGTTTGAGGCCTGTTGACCAGTTAAACTGGTCGGCACTTCATTTTGTTGATCGGATTACCAGTTAAACTGGTCGGCACTTTATTTTATTGATTGGATTACCAATTAAACTGGTCAGATTGCCAGATTAATTGTCTGACTCCAAGTTAAACTGCTAGGACCTGCTCAAGATGGCGTTGCTCAGCGGATACAAGGCGCTCGGGGACTAGCTTTGGGGGCTATAACGCTAGGTACCCATGGCAATGGACATGGGCCGCACCACCAGGGGAGGTTCAACCCATAAGATCAAGGCCTACGGTGCTCGGCTCTAGTCGGTGTGCACCGCAAGGCAATCAGAAGACATCTTGGTGATGAAGGAATATCTGTTCGGATATGATAGATATCGTATTCTTTGTAAATACTTACCATATAGCCGAATAGATCTAGATCTAAACCGACCTATAACCCTATCCTCCATACTATATAAGGCAGGTAGGGACCCCCTCGAATGCATCTCATATTCAATACAATCCACCAAAAACACATGACGTAGGGTATTTCATCGATCAGACGGCCTGAACCTGTCTAAATCGTTTGTCTCTGCGCTTGTGTCACCATCCGGCTCCTATTACACGCACCTCCATTGATTCATCTACTATTGTGGGCATATCCCTCGGTAGATTGTCGACCATATTTCGTTGACATACCACTACCACGATCGCTAATACTTCCACTGCAACGGGAGCCAGCGGTGGCGGAGCGCCGCCGTACGAGGAGCACATGATCTGATGTGACACGGGAGTCAGGACCAGGAGGCAGCTCATGATGTGAGATTGAGACGGGAGCGCCATGCCGCATATTATAGCTAAATAACATAGTGTAGCTGCTTACCTAGAGGCGATTTTTTCTTGCCCTTACTTAATGGCATGTGCTCCCAGCACATCCACCATTGGATTCGTATTGACATGTGTGTATTGGTGGTCCTTAACTCATAATTTTAACCGCCAACATTAGTATAAAATTCACTCAAATGAAAACCAAATCTAGTAATAGGGCTCTAAACTAATGATTTCCATAGGTTTTGGTGAGTTGTGCATTTGCATGACACATACATGGAATACATATGAAAAACAATCAAAATGCGCAAACAGAGAAAGCGTAACACATATCCACTCAAGCAAATAGAAGGAAGGCCCACTTACCTTGCAAACTTGGGCCGAACACCGATGTGGCTACACTCCAGGCCCATCAAGTAAACCACCAGGCGAAGGCGGTGCCGAGGCGGCCCAGCCAGGGGCACCCCTCAGGCCCACCTTCGGCAGGGCAGTAACATTAATGCTCCTGAGGTCGGTTGCGGTGGGGCTTTTCTAAAATACCTCAGCAAACCATCCTACTTGAGCTATAAAAGGAGGAGGCCACTCTCTCACATTTCATTCATCAATCATCAACACATAGGAGACACAATGTAGCAAGAAAAGAGAAGAGCTCCATTCACATCTTAGCTCTCTAGCTAGTTCTAGTGTAGGGAGTGAGTGAGTAAGAGTGGAGAAGTACCGGAGTTGTCGGCTACCTCCATTTGTGTACTTAGGGCCCCTTGTACACTTAACGGAAGGAATGCCAGGAATCGTCGGCTCCTCTCCACTTCTACCTCTATGTTTTGAATACTACTTGAGTATAAGGTTCGTGTTTATCTTTGGTGGTGAGTTCTACTTTAAGTTAGTCTTGTTCGCTATTTACTTGCGGGTTTGTCGTCCGTCCCCGTAGCGGATACTCTAGTAGAGGGCTCCTGATAAAGACGGATAACCCTGTACGGCGCTAGAGTAGTAGTCAATAGCGTAGATGTGGTGTCTAGGCTAGAGGCTACCTTCATTTGTCTCGTTTCCTACGGTTAAGAGGTAGGCGGTAGGTGGTGACAGCCCCGTCCGTCCCTTGTAATCCCCCACGTTCAGGTTCGACGTAGAGCTGGAAGCCGGAGGTACTTGGCAGACCAAGTATAAGCCGGTGCCCAAAGGAAGTCGATAGTGGCAAAGCTATCTTAGCTTAAGATTTCTATCCTTAGAAAACCTCGCTACCCAAACTATCTTTCTTCTTGTTATCTTAGGTGAACTAGTTAAGAGACTTTTACACATCCGTTCCCTGTGGAAATACAATACCCTGAATACTTCCGGGTGAAATGCTACAACGGTAATTCCGTACGCTTGCAGATTATTTCTGTATACGTTAAGAAATACCAACACTGTGCACAACAGATTAGCATTGCACACATCTTAATGGGAATCCAACAGCGCAGTGCATAGGGGCATATGCCCTTAGGGGCGCATTTAACTTTACCCTGTTTAGCTTGTTTTCTTAGTCTGTAACGTTGTTGTATGTTTCATGGGAATCTTAAACTCTTATAAAGTAAAACCTCACTTGTCTATTTTTCTCATTCCACGACCCTCCACGTTATCGTTCCCTATGTCATACCACAGCGTTCCACATCATCAAATGATCTGAACCATCTGATTTTAGTTGGCAATATCTGCCCCTTCGTTTATCGTCTGGCCTCTCCATCTCCCGTGGACCTCCAAGCCGAAGTGGAAGTAATTAACCATGCACTTTCTTTGTCAGTTACTAGACTCCTTAGTTCCTTGCAACAGCAAGCATTTCAATTCAACCGAGGAGTCCAGAAGCAAGCAATTCATCTCCTCTCCCATGGAACGGCAACAGCGGCCATTAAGCATGCAATACTCTATGTGAGAACCCGTTGCCTGATCACATCCAGTAACTGGTGATGGCCTATTTATCACCAATAGCCAAAGAGAATCACACAGGTCCTCAACAAAGGCTGCTAATGTCTGACGTGATCGTCTCCCTTAGTCTCTTCACCGTCATTTCGAGCGCTCACCTCATCAACGCACAGCGCAGCCACATTTCAGGGCAGCTGTTCGCATGGTCCTCTGTTCCCAATATATTGATCAGGGCCGTTCTTAATCATATCTCAGAAGTCTCTACGAAGTTGGTCAATGATGGCCTTCTTCTTCATTATCAGGAATTCAGTATATCCACCACGGTAAGCTTTATGCCTTTATTGAGATATCCTATCTTTCTTGCATGTACCATCCCTCCGTGGTTCTATATATGCAGGAAAATGTGAACTGTGATTCTGCGAATAAAATCCTGTGCACAGTGCAGTAGTACCCAATCTGCAAGCGCGATTGGAGCAAATTGGAAGTGTTATGCCATTTCCCTTATGTATATTAGGCAGATTATGAAGTGAGACTATATATTATTTTTTTGTATTGGATTTATTTTTCTTATGTAACTTTCTTCTTTATAAGTTTTTTTTAGAAGATGCATGAGCTATAGCACGTTGAAGACTACCTATATATATCTAAATTTCACATTACATATTCGTCATGCAAATACCCAATATCAATAGAGTACCTACTCAATTATATAATAAAGAAGAAGCAACGATTCGTTTTAGAATTGGAGTCTTCAAGGACAATGTCAAAATATATGAGACAAAATCGCTACTGTTTACGGTATTATATTCAACAAATGTACTAAATCATCTTAAATGCATGCCTGGAACTGGAAGAATATACTTGATTTTTGTTTATCGATATGTTATGCTAAATGTCAAATTGGCCCTAGAACTAAGCAAAATAAATCTACATGTCAATGTCTTTTGGATTCTGCAGGCTATAGTAAAAAATTTCAACCTAACGTAGACTTTTCTACTTTGCATTTCTTGAAGACTTCTACAGACTAATCTAACTCATTAGTCTTTGCAACCTTCACACCGAAATTTCACCAATAAATACCGTGGCAACGCGAAGGGAATCCTCTAGTAAATAACCCTCTCCGCGTCTTTCTTTGTTGCTCCACCTCTGACGCGCGATCAAGATCGATTGGAAGGAGGGTGTACTTGTCGACTCACCGCAAGGTGGACGTCTGCTTCGCCTCCCCCTCGTCGGCGCCGCGCGCCTCCGCGGCGGCGACGCGGGTGCGGGCGCTGGACGTCGCGAAGGCGTTGTCGGGCGACGAGCGGCGGCAGGGGTCCCCAGACACCCACCACCGGAGGAGGTTCGCCGAGGTACGCGCGTACGGATGCTCATTCGGCTTCTAATAAGGATGTGTTTGATTTCAGTATAAGATTTCCGAGTACAAGCAGTCACCCCGATGATCCTTGGATTACCCGGAAGCGCACATATTCCCTCTGTTCAGCATAAAGCCATAAAGGCGTGCTTTGCACCGATACGGGATACGAATACGCCGATACGGATACGGCGATACTTTATTTTTCAAAATAAAAAATACGCCGATACGGCAAGTATATATATTATAAATAATAAATATTACTAATATGTATATGTATCATTAATAGTAGTAGAAAACAACAAATAAAAACTAGCAAAGCTGGTCATACAAACTAATGTTTAAGGGTGTGTATGCCAGCTGATTTCATGCAGCAGGAATTTTTATACAAAGAGGTCCAAAGCCTGTTGATTTCATAATGCGAAGAGCGTCTTGGCGTCCTTGTGCATGGACCTGACGATGGCCGTGACCTGCTCCACCTGGCGCTCGTCGGAGCACGCGGCGAGCAGCACCTTGGCCGTGCCGGCGTCCGGGTAGCACCCGGCGTCCACCATCTCCTCGAAGATCTCCAGGCACCGCCCGTACTCCTTCTTCCTCGCGTACGCGCCGATGCGGGACGTCCACGTCACCACGTCGGCGGCGAGCCCCCGGGCCGCCAGGGCGCGGAACGCCGCCTCCATCCGGTCCAGGTACCCCGCGCGCCCGTACACGTTCACGAGCACGTTGTACGTGCTGGTGTCCGGGGCGGCGCCGGCGTCATCGCCGCCCCGCTCCATGGCCGCGAGGAGGCGCTCCATGTCGTCGAGCCGCCCTGCCCGGCCGTACGCGTTGAGCATGGCGTTGAGCGCGAAGGTGTCCGGGCGCAGCCCCGACTTGTGCAGCTGCGCCATCACCTCCTCGCACCTCGCCACGTTGCCGGACTTGGCGTGCGCGGACAGGAGCAGCATGTGCGACTTCATGGTCGGGCGCATGCCCTGCTGCTTCAGCTCTTGGAACGCTGCTTCTGCCTCTGAACGTACAATCACAAAAAACATCAGCAAATTGAATTCAGCATGTTCTTGAGTTCACTGGCCAAATTAACAGGATGAAGCTTGCTGACCTACCTTGATGGAGACCAGCTCTTCCATAAGCATCCACCAATATGTTGTAGGAGGCTCTGTCAGGCTCACACCCCATGTGTTCCATCAGAGAGAAGATCTCCGATGCCCCTTGCGGCAATCCTGCGCGGCTGTGATGTGATGCACCAATAAACTGATGAAATGGCATTGCTTCACACCAAATTGAAAGGTTTGCTACAAAAATGAGCAGGGGTCGGGCTCATGGTATTGGAATTTTTTTCTTCTACCTGTAAGCTTCCATCAGGG